>NC_138886.1:105029400-105299532 GCF_965194825.1 Balaenoptera physalus | reverse complement strand
CGGTATTGGTCCTCGGCGTGTTAGGAACTGGGTTGCACAGCAGGAGGTGAGCAGCAAGCAAGCAAAACTTCATCTACCACTCCCCATCGCTTGCATCACCGCCTAAACCATCCCCCCCTCCACCCGCACCCCGGCCACCGGTCCATAGAAAAATTGCCTTCCACAAAACCGGTTGCTGGTGCCAAAAAGCTTGTGGACCGCTGCTCTACATTATGAATATCTGCAGTGGTAAATAAAATGCCTGAAAAACAGTGACCGTCATGAACAAGGAAAAGTGTTGCTAATAAATGCTCTGAAATATTATACAACAGAGAAACTTTTCCCTGAAGATCTGTGGGTCAAGCATGATTTCTCTTTGGTTTCGAAGCATGTTTATTTTGTGGAGAGATGTAAGAATAAAACAAAATGAACCAAAAAAAAATTTCAATGATGGGAAGTAGAATTGCTTGATGACGCTGTCTATGCAATTCACAAAAATATACAAGTCGTTAACGTATTTAGCTGTTCAGCCTCTGCTGGGCATGCCCTTCTTCATCAAGCGTTCCACTTTGCTTCCCAGGCAACCTCTCCATCCCACCTCAGCTGATCACCCTTGTCCTGAGAAAGATTCAAGCCTCCACCTCCCTAGGAGGGGCTTTCTCAGCTGACAAAGGTCCACAGTCCTCACCAGCAATTCCAAAATCCATTTTCAAAGCCAAATCTTTGTCTGAGTTCAAGGCACCAAAGCCCAACCTGAGGTTTCTTATATTCGTCATTTATTTCACTTAGTGTGAATAATCATACGATTCATTGCACAAAATATTAATATGTTTGATTTGGGGCTGCTGCCCAGTCCCTGACAGAGGTGTTTTATAATACAGAATGTGCTCCCTATCACTTTTCTAAAATCTGAAAACTCTCAGTCAGTGAGATGTTTCTAACCCCTACAGGTCTCAGTGAAGGGATCTTGCACCTGTGTATGTTGGGCAAGAGGATCCTACACCTTCGTTTACTCTTGAATTATCCCCTGGCAGGTGCCTTCATGGTGCTGACCCCTTCCCACCCCTGGTATGGCCCTCTGATTCTCCAACACCAGCTGGTGTCCAACAATTCAATTCAATTCAATTCAATTCAATTCAATTCAATTCCACCATCTATTCAGAGATGGAGTTAAATCCCACAAGTTGAAAGGCTCAGTCCCAGGAGACCACCCCCCACTTCATGTGCCAGCCACAAGTCCCAACGGCCATTCATACCAGCCCCATCCTGAGGTTACTGAGGGACCCCACCCTGAGTCACTTCATTAGCACGAACTCAGATCTGGTGGAAAGGGGCTCCTTATGAAGAGCAAGACACTTCTATCATCAGGAAACCCCAAGGATTTTAGGAGCTCTGTGCCAGGAACCGGGGACAAAGACCAGATATATTTTTTGTTGCACCACAGCCCCAAGCACAGTACTGTCGGCCATCCATGCGGTGGAGACCCAGAGCAGGGCTGGCCACCCTTCCCTCCTCTGCTCCTGACCCTGTGTCCCCAGGGCCTCAGCTAGTTCACACAGGACCTTTGTGTGAACTAGGAAGGCAAACTGGAAGAAGACTTTGCTTGCCCTGGCTCCCATCCCAGGGCCCACAGCATGGCAAGCCAAGCAGGCTGCATTTCAGCCCACCCACCCGCATCAGCCCCGCAACAACCTGTGCCCTGCATTAATTCTGCACATCCCGTAGACCCCAAGGCTGCACAGCCTGAACACACTGACAGGCTGCATGGGTTTTAGAAAGTGATTCTCTGTTCTGCTGACAACCAGCCTGAAATTTTCCCAGCACAAGAAACACCATGTTTACAGCAGGATATAGATAATACCAACAGAATGTAGACAATTTTTCTAATAGAGCACAAACAAGGTAGCTGCCAAAATGCCCTGCAGCCCACTACCCAGTGACAACTCTGTGCTTATCAATGACCTCCCAAGGCCGTTCACCTCACTCCTCCACAATGCGTTTGAGAGCCCCATTGGAGGATCCTGCTTCCTGGTGGGCAACGTCCAGCCCAGAGCTGGTGGTAACCTCCCTTGTCACTCAGCGCAGGCTCAGCCCCATAAAAGCCCATCCAAGGGACTTCCCTGGCAGTCCAGTGGTTAGGACTCTGTGCTTCCAAGTCTCCCCCTTGCTGAGCCTCTCTCGGGCTCCTCTGGGGCGTTTCTTCCCCTTGCAGTAACAAGCTAATAAATCTAGAGGGTGCCCTTGGCAAGTTCTCTAAAAGAAAGTTTAACATGGAAGAGGGAAATGTTTAAACGATGGGCCAAATGTGACCTCCCCCTTAGTTTAGTGAAAAATACCCAAGGAATTACACACATGCCCTCAGTCTGTGCATATCCACGAAAGAACTTCCTGCTTCCACCCCTCCACTCACATTTCAAAAAAACCCACCTCCACCCATAGGAGTTTCTACTCCCTGGACCCCCTCCCTCCCCCAGGTGGAGGTGCAGGAAGGAGCTGGCCTGGGACACTCCACCTCACAGAACCCTCCCAGGAGGTATGGTCCCTTTAGAATCTCCAAACTCGGTTCAGTTGCCACATACTCGCTTTATCCACTTGATTGTGCAGTGGGCTACGTTTAAATAGTGCACACACACATTTACACAGCCACATACATACTAAAGACAAATGTTAATTCTTAAGAGAAAAAAATATAGAGATTGAGATTGACATATACGCACTACTCTGTATAAAATAGATAACTAATAAGGACCTACTGTATAGCACAGGGAACTCTACTCAATACTCTGTAATGGCCTATATGGGAAAAGAATCTAAAAAAAGAGTGGCTACACGTAAAACTGATTCACTTTGCAGTACACCCGAAACTAATACAATGTTGTAAATCAACTATACTCCAATAAAAATTTTAAAAAAAGAAGAAAGTATATAGTAAACATTATTTTGCCAGGGCCACCTCTGACGGTGACACAAACTCTAGTGAAAGCTTTGAAATGATTGTGTGTTAGGAGTTGATTAATTCTCAGCCAAGGATTGCCTCATCCCCAGCTGTGTTTTGGATGTACAGGGAAGGATGAAGATTGTGTTTCATTTTCCGGATATGCGAGCAGTCACGTGAGCTGCGTGCCTCTGTCCTCTGCAGACCGGTCGTCATTCTAATTGGAGCTACTCACGGGATTTCAGATCGCTGGAGGCTCCAGTCCTCGGCATGGGCGGTATTCTGAGCCCCAGTGCCAATGACAAGTAAGACAGATTAGCCAGTTCACAGGAAGGAATTTTTCCTTGTGACACCTGCCCTGTATTCTAACTCCTACAGAGCAGCGCACAGGAGGGGCCTAAGGCTGAGCATGTGTTTCATCTTGTTCTTTTCATGCTTTCAGGAATAAGGCACAGGGATCTGAGCTGAGCACCAGAAGAGCCGTTTGCTAAGCATGGGGGTGAGATCAGGAAATATTGTAATCAAAAGAAAAACAAAATTTGTAACATGAAGGACTACTGTTAATTTGAATTTTTATTAAAAAATAGGTATTATTTTTGAAATCTGAAAAATAGTTCTAAGATAGCAACAATCTACACAGATGTAAAAGGGGAATAATATTTGTAAATATTTTATTTATATACTTATAAAAATAAAATAACAGTTTACTCTGAAAACAACAGGGTCTTAAAAAACATAGAAGTTCATTTCTCTCATGTGATGATACAAGTGCAACCAACTCAGGACTGTTGAAAAATGTAGGTTTTATTATTATCCAGGTATGGTGAGGACAACAGATCAGATGGTTGTCATTGAAAAGATAGTTTGTTACCCACAGTTTCCAAGAGGAGGGAGCATGCCATGCAGGGCCACTCAGGGAAGCACCAGGGTCATCCAGGAGGCAGAAGGAAAGGAGGAAATGTGGACAAAAGCCTTTTTTTGTGGTTTCTGCAGGAAGGAACAAGCAATACAGGATAAGTAGGTTTAGAATTATCTAGTTTGAATAATTCCAGCAGGCTCTGGGGCACAGGGGCTGTCCTTGGTTGTCTGGTATCTGGCCCTGGGCTGATCAGGCCAGGGGGATAGTGACCCAGAGTGTGAAAGCCCAGTAGAGGAGGTGGTTGAGGTGTGAGCTCTGCTGGGTTGGTTTGCATATGAAAAGCGTGCTCCTTGTGACTTGTTAGCTATTTAGGAATTGGCTATTCCTGGGAGGAGCAGTGTCTCCAGGATCGGCGAGATCTCAGATGTCAAAACATCAGAAATACAGAAAATAAAAGGGTCTGATTAATACAATGACAGATAAGGTGCTTTCCTCAAACAGAAAATGTGAAGGATGTGATCATCCCTTCCTTCTTCCCTCCATCCCCCTCTAAAACCTGCAGATCATGAGACTGCCATCCTCAGGGTCTTGCCCCATCTGCATGGTTAAAGGTGGTTCACCACCTCACCTATGTTCCAGGTAACAGGAGGATGAAGAGGAAATGAAGGGCACACGCTGCCCTTGGGGAGGAACTAATTGTTCATACACATAGCCTATTGTGTAGAATGAGATCACGTGACCCCCATGCAGCTGCAAGGGCATCTGGAAAATGTAGTCTTCCTTCAGGGCTGGATGTGTCCACCTGGATCAGGGGTTCTATATCACAAATGGAGAATGGAATGATGGAGGACAGCTACAACCTCTCCCACAAATTATGAGATGAGGAAAGAATGGGAAAATGAAGCTTATAAAAGCAACTTGAAATAAACATAGACTATGCAAGAAGAAGAACATTTCAAAAAACAAAAATGGTAACTAATATCCTCAGAAAGATAAGGAAATCAATAATAAGATGCTATTAAAAATAAATGTTCAGAGCTTTTTTAATAATTGTAGAAATAAACTCAGCATGTTGCTTAGATGAAATATTTAAGGAAATCGCCTAGAAAGTAAAACAAAAAGATAGAAGGAAAAAAGGAATGAAAAGAAGAGAAAGTCACAGGGTGAGGCCTAGATCTGAATAACAAGTTTCTGAAAAAGAAGAGAAAAATCAAAGAAATAATTTAAGAAAATTTATCCCACTGAAGGACGTGAGTTTTCAGATTGAAAGCATACCTGGCACAACGGATGGAAATAGTCCCACATCAAGGCATTGCATTCTGAAATTTCGCAACCCAGGAACAAGGATTCTACAAAGATTTCAGGGAAAATATGTCACTTACACAAGACATGAATCAGAATAGCACCAGACTTGTCAGCAGTTAGAAGACAGTAAGGCCATGCCTTCAAAACTGTATGAAAGGGGGTCTCAGGGAAGATGGCGGAAGAGTAAGACATGGAGATCACCTTCCCCCCACAGATACATCAGAAATACATCTACACATGGAACTGCTCCTATAGAACACCCACTGAACGCTGGCAGAAGACCTCAGACCTTCCAAAAGGCAAGAAACTCCCCACGTACCTGGGTAGGGCAAAAGAAAAAAGAAAAAACAGAGTCAAAAGAATAGGGACGGGACCTGCACCAGTGGGAGGGAGCTGTGAAGGAGGAAAGGTTTCCACACACTAGAAGCCCCTTCACTGGTGGAGACTGCGGGTGGTGGAGGGGGAAGCTTCGGAGCCACGGAGGAGAGCGCAGCCACAGGAGTGCGGAGGGCAAAGCGGAGAGATTCCCGCACAGAGGATCATTGCTGACCTGCACTCACCAGCCCAAGAGGCTTGTCTGCTCACCCGCCGGGATGGGCGGGGCCTGGGAGCTGAGGCTCGGGCTTCGGTTCGATCCCAGGGAGAGGACTGGGGTTGGCGGCATGAACACAGCCTGAAGGGGTTAGCGCACCACAGCTAGCCGGGAGGGAGTCCGGGAAAAAGTCTGCAGCTGCCGAAGAGGCAAGAGACTTTTTCTTCCCTCTTTGTTTCCTGGTGCGAGAGGAGAGGGGATTAAGAGCGCTGCTTAAAGGAGCTCCAGAGGCGGGCGCGAGCCACGGCTATCAGCGCGGGCCCCAGAGACGGGCATGAGACGCTAAGGCTGCTGCTGCCGCCACCAAGAAGCCTGTGTGCAAGCACAGGTCACTATCCACACCTCCCCTCCCGGGAGCCTGTGCAGCCAGCCACTGCCAGGGTCCCGTGATCCAGGGACAACTTCCCTGGGAGAACGCATGGCGCACCTCAGGCTGCTGCAACGTCACGCTGGCCTCTGCCACCGCAGGCTCGCCCCGCACTCCGTACCGCTCCCTCCCCCAGGCCTGAGTGAGCCAGAGCCCCTGAAGCAGCTGCTCCTTTAACCCCGTCCTGTGTGAGCGAAGAACAGACGCCCTCAGGCGACGTACACGCAGAGGCAGGGCCGAATCCAAAGCTGAATCCCAGGAGCTGTGTGAACAAAAAAGAGAAAGGGAAATCTCTCCGAGCAGCCTCAGAAGCAGCGGATTAAACCTCCACAATCAACTTGATGTACCTGCATCTGTGGAATTCCTGAATAGACAATGAATCATCCCAAATTCAGGAGGTGGACTTTGGGAGCAAGATATATGATTTTTTCCCTCTTTCCTCTTTTTGTGGGAGTGTATGTGTATGCTTCTGTGTGAGATTTTGTCTGTATAGCTTTGCTTTCACCATTTGTCCTAGGATTCTGTCCGTCTGTTTTTTGTTTGTTTTTTTTTACTTAAAAAAATTTTTTTTCTTAATAATTATTTTTTTATTTTAATAACTTTATTTTATTTTATCTTACTTTATTTTATTTTATTTTATTTTATCCTCTTTCTTTCTTTCTATTTTTTCTCCCTTTTATTCTGAGCCGTGTGGATGAAAGACTCTTGATGCTCCAGCCAAACATCAGGGCTGTGACTCTGAGGTGGGAGACCCAACTTCAGGACACTAGTCCACAAGAGACCTCCCAGCTCCACGTAATACCAAACGGCGAAAATCTCCCAAAGATCTCCATCTCAACACCAAGACCCAGCTTCACTTAACGACCAGCAAGCTACAGTGCTGGACACCCTATGCCAAACAACTAGCAAGACAGGAACACAGCCCCATCCATTAGCAGAGAGGCTGCTTAAAATCATAATAAGGCCACAGACACCCCAAAACACACCACCAGATGTGGACCTGACACCAGAAAGACAGGATCCAGCCTCATCCACCAGAACACAGGCACTAGTCCCCTCCACCAGGAAATCTACACAACCCACTGAACCAACCTTAGCAACTGGGGAGAGACACCAAAAACGATGGGAAATACGAACCTGCAGCCTGTGAAAGGAGACCCCAAACACAGTAAGATAAGCAAAATGAGAAGACAGAAAAACACACAGCAGATGAAGGAGCAAGGTAAAAACCCACCAGACCTAACAAATGAAGAGGAAATAGGCAGTCTACCTGAAAAAGAATTCAGAATAATGATTGTAAAGATGATCCAAAATCTTGGAAATAGAATAGACAAAATACAAGAAACATTTAACAAGGACCTAGAAGAACTAAAGAGTAAACAAGCAACGATGAACAACACAATAAATGAAATTAAAAATACTCTAGAAGGGATCAATAGTAGAATAACTGAGGCAGAAGAACGGATAAGTGACCTGGAAGATAAAATAGTGGAAATAACTATTGCAGAGCAGAAGAAAGAAAAAAGAATGAAAAGAACTGAGAACAGTCTCAGAGACCTCTGGGACAACATTAAACGTACCAACATTCGAATTATAGCGGTCCCAGAACGAGAAGAGAAAAAGAAAGGGACTGAGAAAATATTTGAAGAGATTATAGTTGAAAACTTCCCTAATATGGGAAAAGAAATAGTCAATCAAGTCCAGGAAACACAGAGAGTCCCATACAGGATAAATCCAAGGAGAAACACGCCAAGACACATATTAATCAAACTATCAAAAATTAAATATAAAGAAAACACATTAAAAGCAACAAGGGGGGGGGTGGGGCTTCCCTGGTGGCGCAGTGGTTGAGAATCTGCCTGCCAATGCAGGGGACACGGGTTCGAGCCCTGGTCTGGGAAGATCCCACATGCCGCGGAGCAACTAGGCCCGTGAGCCACAATTACTGAGCCTGCGCGTCTGGAGCCTGTGCTCCGCAACAAGAGAGGCCGCGATGGTGAGAGGCCCACGCACCGCGATGAAGAGTGGTCCCCACTTGCCGCAACTAGAGAAAGCCCTCGCACAGAAACGAAGACTCAACACAGTCATAAATAAAAATAAATAAATAAATAAATAAAAGAACGTGAATTTCTTTAAAAAAAAAAAAAAAGCAACAAGGGAAAAACAACAAATAACACACAAGGGAATCCCCATAAGGTTAACAGCTGATCTTTCAGCAGAAACTCTGCAAGCCAGAAGGGAGTGGCAGGACATATTTAAAGTGATGAAGGAGAAAAACCTACAACCAAGATTACTCTACCCAGCAAGGATCTCATTCAGATTTGACGGAGAAATTAAAACCTTTACAGACAAGCAGAAGCTGAGAGAATTCAGCACCACCAAACCAGCTTTACAACAAATGCTAAAGGAACTTCTCTAGGCAAGAAAGAAAAGAGAAGGAAAACACCTACAATAACAAACCCAAAATATTTAAGAAAATGGGAATAGGAACATACATATCAATAATTACCTTAAATGTAAATGGTTTAAATGCTCCCACCAAAAGACACAGACTGGCTGAATGGATACAAAAACAAGACCCGTATATATGCTGTCTACAAGAGACCTATTTCAGACCTAGGGACACATACACACTGAAAGTGAGGAGATGGAATAAGATATTCCATGCAAATGGAAATCAAAAGAAAGCTGGAGTAGCAGTTCTCATATCAGACAAAATAGACTTTAAAATAAAGACTATTACAAGAGACAAAGGACACTACATAATGATCAAGGGATCGATCCAAGAAGAAGATATAACAATTGTAAATATTTATGCACCCAACATAGGAGCACCTCAATACATAAGGCAAATACTAACAGCCATAAGAGGGGAAATCAACAGTAACACAATCGTAGTAGAGGACTTTAACACCCCACTTTCACCAATGGACAGATCATCCAAAATGGAAATAAATAAGGAAACACAAGCTTTAAATCATACATTAAACAAGATGGGCCTAATTGATATTTATAGGACATTCCACCCAAAAACAACAAAATACACATTTTTCTCAAGTGCTCCTGGAACATTCTTCAGGATAGATCATATCTTGGGTCACAAATCAAGCTTTGGTAAATTTAAGAAAATTGAAATCGTATCAAGTATCTTTTCCGACCACAACACTATGAGACTAGATATCAATTACAGGAAAACATCTGTAAAAAATACAAACACATGGAGGGTAAACAATACACTACTTAATAACGAAGTGATCACTGAAGAAATCAAAAGGGAAATCAAAAAATACCTAGAAACAAATGACAATGGAGACACGATGACCCAAAACCTATGAGATACAGCAAAAGCAGTTCTAAGAGGGAAGTTTATAGCAATACAATCCTACCTCAAGAAACAAGAAACATCTCAAATAAACAACTTAACCTTACACCTAAAGCAATTAAAGAAAGAAGAACTAAAGAACCCCAAAGTTAGCAGAAGGAAAGAAATCATAAAGATCAGATCAGAAATAAATGAAAAAGAAATGAAGGAAACAATAGCAAAGATCAATAAAACTAAAACCTGGTTCTTTGAGAAGATAAACAAAATTGATAAACCATTAGCCAGACTCATCAAGAGAAAAAGGGAGAAGACTCAAATCAATAGAATTAGAAATGAAAAAGGAGAAGTAACAACTGACACTGCAGAAATACAAATGATCATGAGAGATTACTACAAGCAACTCTATGCCAATAAAATGGACAACCTGGAAGAAATGGATAAATTCTTAGAAATGCACAACCTGCCGAGACTGAACCAGGAAGAAATAGAAAATATGAACAGACCAATCACAAGCACTGAAATTGAAACTGTGATTAAAAATCTTCCAACAAACAAAAGCTCAGGACCAGATGGCTTCACAGGCGAATTCTATCAAATATTTAGAGAAGAGCAAACACCTATCCTTTTCAAACTCTTCCAAAATATTGCAGAGGGAGGAACACTCCTCAACTCATTCTACAAGGCCACTATCACCCTGATACCAAAACCAGACAAAGATGTCACAAAGAAAGAAAACTACAGGCCAATATCACTGATAAACAGAGATGCAAAAATCCTCAACAAAATACTAGCTAACAGAATCCAACAGCACATTAAAAGGATCATATGCCATGATCAAGTGGGGTTTATTCCAGGAATGCAGGGATTCTTCAATATACGCAAATCAATCAACGTGATACACCATATAACAAATTGAAGGAGAAAAACCATATGATCATCTCAATAGATGCAGAGAAAGCTTTCGAAAAAATTCAACACCGATTTGTGATAAAAGCCCTGCAGAAAGTAAGTATAGAGGGAATTTTCCCCAACGTAATAAAGGCCATATATAACAAACCCACAGCCAACATCTTCCTCAATGGTGAAAAATTGAAACCATTTCCACTAAGATCAGGAACAAGACAAGTTTGCCCACTCTCATCACTATTATTCAACATAGTTTTGGAAGTTTGATCCACAGCAATCAGAGAAGAAAAAGAAATAAAAGGAATCCAAATCAGAAAAGAAGAAGTAAAGCTGTCACTGATTGCAGATGACATGATACTATACCTAGAGAATCCTAAAGATGCTACCAGAAAACTACTAGAGCTAATCAATGAATTTGGTAAAGTAGCAGGACACAAAATTAATGCACAGAAATCTCTTTCATTCCTTTACACTAATGATGAAAAATCTGAAAGTGAAATTAAGAAAACACTCGCGTTTGCCATTGCAACAAAAAGAATAAAATATCTAGGAATAAACTTACCTAAGGAGACAAAAGACCTGTATGCAGAAAATTGTAAGACACTGATGAAAGAAATTAAAGATGATACAAATAGATGGAGAGATATACCATGTTCTTGGATTGGAAGAATCAACATTGTGAAAATGACTCTACTACCCAAAGCAATCTACAGGTTCAATGCAATCCCTATCAAACTACCAATGGCACTTTTCACAGAACTAGAACAAAAAATTTCACAATTTGTATGGAAACACAAAAGACCCCGAATAGCCAAAGCAATCTTGAGAACGAAAAATGGAGCTGGAGGAATCAGGCTCCTTGACTTCAGACTATACTACAAAGCTACAGTAATCAAGACAGTATGGTACTGGCACAAAAACAGAAATATAGATCAATGGAAGATGATAGAAAGCCCAGAGATAAACCCACACACATATGGTCACCTTATCTTTGATAAAGGAGGCAAGCATATACAGTGGAGGAAAGACAACCTCTTCAATAAGTGGTGCTGGGAAAACTGGACAGGTACATGTGAAAGTATGAAATTAGAACACTCCCTAACACCATACACAAAAATAAATCAAAATGGATTAAAGACCTAAATGTAAGGCCAGACACTATCAAACTCTTAGAGGAAAACATAGGCAGAACACTCTCTGACATAAATCACAGCAACATCCTTTTTGACCCAGATCCTAGAGAAATGGAAATAAAAACAAAAATAAACAAATGGGACCTAATGAAACTTAAAAGCTTTTGCACAGCAAAGGAAAACATAAACAAGATGAAAAGACAACCCTCAGAATGGGAGAAAATATTTTCAAATGAAGCAACTGACAAATGATTAATCTCCAAAATTTACAAGCAGCTCATGCAGCTCAATAACAAAAAAACAAACAACCCAATCCAAAAATGGGCACAAGACCTAAATAGACATTTCTCCAAAGAAGATATACAGATTGCCAGCAAACACATGAAAGAATGCTCAACATCATTAATCATTAGAGAAATGCAAATCAAAACTACAATGAGATATCATCTCACACCTGTCAGAATGGCCATCATCAACAAATCTAGAAACAATAAATGCTGGAGAGGGTGTGGAGAAAAGGGAACCCTCTTGCACTGTTGGTGGGAATGTAAATTGATACAGCCACTATGGAGAACAGTATAGAGGTTCCTTTAAAAACTAAAAATAGAACTACCATACGACCCAGCAATCCCACTACTGGGCATATACCCTGAGAAAACCATAATTCAAAAAGAGTCATGTACCAAAATGTTCATTGCAGCTCTATATACAATAGCCAGGACATGGAAGCAACCTAAGCGTCCATCATCGGATGAATGGATAAAGAAGATGTGGCACATATATACAACAGAGTGAAGTAAGTCAGAAAGAGAAAAACAAATATAGTATGCTAACACATATATATGGAATCTAAGGGAGAAAAAAAAAAAGGGTCATGAAGAACCTAGTGGTAAGACGGGAATAAAGACACAGACCTACTAGAGAATGGACTTGAGGATATGGGGAGGGGGAATGGTAAGCTGTGACAAAGTGAGAGAGTGGCATGGACATATATACACTACCAAACGTAAAATAGATAGCTACTGGGAAGCAGCCACATAGCACAGGGAGATCAGCTCGGTGCTTTGTGATCACCTAGAGGGGTGGAATAGGAAGGGTGGGAGAGCAGGAGATGCAAGAGGGAAGGGATATGGGAACATATGTATATGTATAACTGATTCACTTTGTTATAAAGTGGAAACTAACACACCATTGTAAAGCAATTATACTCCAATAAAGATGTTAAAAAAAAAGAAAAAAAAACTGTAGGAAAATGACATCCTGGATTTCTATATCCAGCCAAACTATCAACCAAATATAAGGACAGAATAATGATATTTTCAGATACCCAAGGTGCCATGCACACTTCCTCCAGAACCTGCTGAAGAATATGCTCAATGAAAACGAGAATATCAACCAGGAAAAAAAGACATGGAATGCAGGAAACAAGAGATGCCACAATGGACAAGGGGACTCCCAAGGTGATGGAAAGGGATGCCCAAGGACAGCAGCAGAGCACCAAACAGAAAGCAACCAGTCCACATTGGACCAGCATGATCCAGAGGAAAGAGAGTTATCATCACCAAAATCCCTGCTGCTATTTTATTATCTTCTTAATCTGAAAACTCCCTCAGGTGAACTTGGTGGAGATTCTTATGTATATTTGATTTGCTGGAACCAGAGATATGATACTTCTGACATTCCCACCATGTCTGTCTAGGTACTTTCATTTCACCCCACAAAGTGTTTTGTTTGATATGTGACTAAGAGCTGGACATCAGCCATGGTAAGCTTAGAAAAACAAAATTCAGAGCAGCCCACTTCCTCTGCCCATATTCTTGCCAGGTATCCAGGTCCTGACCCACATCTTAACCCTGCAGATGCCCCAGATGTGGTAAGGTCCCTATTTCCCAAGGTGCTCTCATGACCTTACCCAAAAGCAAAGCCAGGTTACTTCCCAGAAATTCTCTATGGCTTGTCTTCTCCTGAAAACTCTTATCCACACTGGCAATACTGACCTTCCTTTATTCAAGTTAGTTTTGTGCTTGCTGTTTAGATTTCAAACCACAGCATTTTTTTTTTCACACTACATACGCTGATGACAGAAGAAAGTTGGTATAGTTGTTATTTCTGCAGGGGTTCCGTTAAGGGTGAGCCAATAGGGTTTCTAGATGATTGGTAATGTTTTAATTCTTTTTTTTAAAACATCTTTATTGGAGTATAATTGCCTTACAATGATGCGTTAGTTTCTGCTTTATAACAAAGTGAATCAGCTATACATATACATATATCCCCATACATCCTCCCTCTTGCATCTCCCTCCCACCTTCCCTATCCCACCCCTCTAGGTGGTCACAAAGCACTGAGCTGATCTCCCTGTGCAATGTGGCTGCTTCCCACTAGCTATCTATTTTACATTTGATAGTGTATATATGTCCATGCCACTCTCTCACTTCGTCCCAGCTTACCCTTCCTGCTCCCAGTGTCCTCAAGCCCCTTCTCTATGTCTGCGTCTTTATTCCTGTCCTGCCCCTAGGTTCTGAAGAATCATTTATTACTATTATTATTTTTTAGATTCCATATATATGTGTTAGCATATGGTATTTGTTTTTCTCTTTCTGACTTACTTCACTCTGTATGACAGTCTCTAAGTCCATCCACCTCACTACAAACAACTCAGTTTCGTTCCTTTTTATGGCTAAGTAATATTCCAGTGTACATATGTGCCACATCTTCTTTATCCATTCATCTGTTGATGGACACTTAGGTTGCTTCCATGTCCTGGCTATTGTAAACAGAGCTGCAATGAACATTTTGGTACATGACTCTTTTTGAATTATAGTTTTCTCAGGGTATATGCCCAGTAGTGGGATTGCTGGGTCGTATGGTAGTTCTATTTTTAGTTTTTTAAGGAAGCTCCTTACTGTTCTCCATAATGGCTGTATCAATTTACATTCCCACCAACAGTGTATGAGGGTTCCCTTTTCTCCACACTTTCTCCAGCATTTATTGTTTCTAGATTTTTTTGATGATGGCCATTCTGACTGGTGTGAGGTGATACCTCAACGTACTTTTGATTTGCATTTCTCTAATAATTAGTGATGTTGAGCATCCTTTCATGTTTTTGTTGGCAATCTGTATATCTTCTTTGGAGAAATGTCTATTTAGGTCTTCTGCCCATTTCTGGATTGGGTTGTTTGTTTTTTATGATATTGAGCTGCATGAGCTGCTTGTAAATTTTGGAGATTAATCCTTTGTCAGTTGCTTCATTTGCAAATATTTTCTCCCATTCTGAGGGTTGTCTTTTCATCTTGTTTATGTTTTCCTTTGCTGTGCAAAAGCTTTTAAGTTTCATTAGGTCCCATTTGTTTATTTTTGTTTTTATTTCCATTTCTCTGGGAGGTGGGTCAAAAAGGATCTTGCTGTGATTTATGTCAAAGAGTGTTCTGCCTATGTTTTCCTCTAAGAGTTTTAGAGTGTCTGGCCTTACATTTAGGTCTTTAATCAATTTTGAGTTTATTTTTGTGTTTGGTGTTAGGGAGTGTTCTAATTTCATTCTTTTACATGTAGCTGTCCAGTTTTCCCAGCACCACTTATTGAAGATGCAGTCTTTGCTCCATTGTATATTCTTGCCTCCTTTATCAAAAATAAGGTGACCATATGTGTGTGGTTTTATCTCTGGGCTTTCTATCCTGTTCCATTGATCTGTATTTCTATTTTTGTGCCAACACCATAGTGTCTTGATTACTGTATCTTTGTTGTATAGTCTGAAGTCTGGGAGCCTGATTCCTCCAGCTCCGTTTTTTTCCCCTCAAGATAGCTTTGGCTATTCGGTGTCCTTTATATTTCCATACAAATTGTGAAATTTTTGTTCTAGTTCTGTGAAAAATGCCATTGGTCGTTTGATAGAGATTGCATTGAATCTGTAGTTCTGTGAAAAATGTCATTGGTAGTTTGATAGAGATTGCATTGAATCTGTAGATTGCTTTGGGTAGTATAGTCATTTTCACAATGTTGATTCTTCCACTCCAAGAACATGATATATCTCTCCATCTGTCTGTATCATCTTTAATTTCTTTCATCAGTGTCTTATAGTTTTCTGCATACAGATCTTTTGCCTGCCTAGGTAGGTTTATTCCAAAGGATTTTATTCTTTTTGTTGCAGTGGTAAATGGGAGTGTTTCCTTAATTTCTCTTTCAGATATTTCATCATTAGTGTATAGGAATACAAGAGATTTCTGTGCATTAATTTTGTATCCTGCAACTTTACCAGATTCATTGATTAGCTCTAGTAGTTTTCTGGTGGCATCTTTAGGATTCTCTATGTATAGTAGCATGTCCTCTGCAAACAGTAACAGTTTTACTTCTTCTTTTCTGATTTGGATTCCTTTTATTTCTTTTTCTTCTCTGATTGCTATGGCTAAAATTTCCAAAACTGTGTTGAATAATAGTGGTGAGAGTGGACAACCTTGCCTTGTTCCTGATTTTTGAGGAAATGGTTTCAGTTTTTCACCATTCAGAGCAATGTTGGCTGTGGGTTTGTCATATATGGCCTTTATTATGTTGAGGTAAGTTCCCTCCAAGCCTACTTTCTGGAGGGTTTTTATCATGAATGGGTGTTGTATTTTGTGAAAGCTTTTTCTGCAGCTATTGAGATGATCATATGGTTTTCCTCCTTAAGTTTGTTAATACGGTGTATCACATTGATTGATTTGCCTATATTGAAGACTCCTTGCATTCCTGGGATAAACCCCACTTGATCATGGTGTATTCTGTGCTGTTGGATTCTGTTTACTAGTATTTTGCTGAGGATGTTTGCATCTCTGTTTATCAGTGATATTGGCCTGTAGTTTTCTTTCTTTGTGACATCTTTGTCTGGTTTTGGTATCAGGGTGATGGTGGCCTTGTAAAATGAGTTTGGGAGTGTTCCTGCCTCTTACATATTTTGGAAGATTTTGAGAAGGATAGGTGTTAGCTTTTCTCTAAATGTTTGATATAATTTGCCTGTGAAATGGTCTGGTCCTGGGCTTTTGTTTGTTGGAAGATTTTTAATCACAGTCTCAATTTCAGTGCTTGTGATTGGTCTGTTCATATTTTCTATTTCTTCCTGGTTCAGTCTCAGAAGGTTGTGCTTTTCTAAGAATTTGTCCATTTCTTAAAGGTCGTCCATTTTATTTTCATATAGTTGTTCTTAGTAATCTCTCATGATCATTTGTATTTCTGCAGTGTCAGTTGTTACTTCTCCTTTTTCATTTCTAATTCTATTGATTTGAGTTTTCTCCCTTTTTTTCATGATGAGTCTGGCTAATGGTTTATCAATTTTGTTTATCTTCTCAAAGAACCAGCTTTTAGTTTTATTGATCTTTGTTATTGTTTCCTCCATTTCTTTTTCATTTATTTCTGATTTGATCTTTATGATTTCTTTCCTTCTGCTAACTTTGGGGTTCTTTAGTTCTTCTTTCTTTAATTGCTTCAGGTGTAAGGTTAAGTTGTTTATTTGAGATGTTTCTTGTTTCTTGAGGTAGGATTGTATTGCTATAAACTTCCCTCTTAGAACTGCTTTTGCTGTGTCCCATAGGTTTTCTGTCATTGTGTTTTCATTGTCATTTGTTTCTAGGTATTTTTGATTTCCTCTTTGATTTCTTCAGTGATCTCTTGTTTATTTAGTAGTGTGTTGTTTAGCCTCCATGTGTTTGTATATTTTACAGATTTTTTCCTGTAATTGATATCTAGTCTCATAGTGTTGTGGTCAGAAAAGATACTTGATACGATTTCAATTTTCTTAAATTTACCAGGGCTTGATTAGTGACCCAAGGTATGATCTATCCTGGATAATGTTCCATGAGCACTTGAGAAATGTATTCTGTTGTTTTTGGATGGAATGTCCTATAAATATCAATTAAGTCCATTTTGTTTAATGTATTATTTAAAGCTTGTGTTTCCTTATTTATTTTCATTTTGGATGATCTGTCCATTGGTGAAAGTGGGGCGTTAAAGTCCCCTACTATGACTGTGTTACTGTCAGTTTCCCCTTTTATGGCTGTTAGCCTTTGCCTTATTTATTGAGGTGCTCCTAGGTTGTGTGTATAAATACTTACAATTGTTATATCTTCTTCATGGTTTGATCCCTTGATCGTTATGTAGTGTCCTTCTTCGTCTCTTGTAATAGTCTTTATTTTAAAGTCTATTTTGTCTGATATGAGAATTGCTACTCCAGCTTTGTTTCAATTTCCATTTGCATGGAATATCTTATTCCATCCCCTCACTTTCAGTCTGTATGTGTCTGTAGGTCTGAAGTGGGTCTCTTGTAGACAGCATATATACGGGTCTTGTTTTTGTATCCATTCAGCCAGTCGATGTCTTTTGGTTGGAGCATTTAATCCATTTATATTTATGGTAATTATCAACATGTATGTTCCTATTACCATTTTCTTAATTGTTTTGGGTTTGCTTTTGTAGGTCTTTTCCTTCTCTCATGTTTCCTGCCTAGAGAAATTCCTTTAGCATTTGTTGTAAAGCTGGTTTGTGGTGTTGAATTCTCTTAGCTTTTGCTTGTCTGTAAAGGTTTTAATTTCTCTGTCGAATCTGAATGAAATCCTTGCTGGGTAGAGTAATCTTGGCTGTAGGTTTTTCCCTTTCATCACTTTAAATATGTCCTGCCACTCCCTTCTACCTTGCAGAGTTTCTGCTGCAAGATCAGCTGTTAAACTTATGGGGATTCCCGTGTTTGTTATTTGTTGTTTTTCCCTAGCTGCTTTTAATATTTTTTCTTCGCATTTAATTTTTGATAGTTTGATTAGTATGTGTCTTGGCATGTTTCTCCTTGGATTTATCCGGTATGGGACTCTCTGTGCTTCCTGGACTTGATTGACTATTTTCTTTCCCATATTAGGGAAGTTTTCAAGTATAATCTCTTCAAATATTTTCTCAGTCCATTTCTTTTTCTCTTCTTCTTCTGGGACCCCTATAAATTAAATTGTTGGTGCATTTAATGTTGTCCCAGAGGTCTCTGAGACTGTTCTCAATTCTTTTCATTCTTTTTTCTTTATTCTGCCCTGTGGTAGTTATTTCCACTATTTTATCTTCCAGGTAACTTATTCGTTCTTCTGCCTCAGTATTTCTGCTATTGATCTCTTCTAGGGAATTTTTAATTTCATTTATTGTGTTGTTCATCACTGTTTGTTTGCTCTTTACTTCTAGGTCTTTGTTAAACATTTCTTGTATTTTCTCCATTCTATTTCCAAGATTTTTGATCATCTTTACTATCATTACTCTGAATTCTTTTTCAGGTAGACTGCCTATTTCCTCTTCATTTGTTTTGTCTGCTGGGTTTTTACCTTGCTCCTTCATCTGCTGTGTGTTTTTTCTGTCTTCTCATTTTGCTTAACTTACTGTGTTTGGGTCTCCTTTTCACAGGCTGCAGGTTTGTAGTTCCCGTTGTTTTTGGTGTCTGCCCCCAGTGGCTAAGGTTGGTTCAGTGGGTTGTGTAGGCTTCCTGATGGAGGGGACTGGTGCCTGTGTTCTGGGGGATGAGGATGGATCTTGTCTTTCTTGTGAGCAGGACTGTTTCTGGTGGTTTGTTTTGGGGTGTCTGTGAACTTATTATGATTTTAGGCAGCCTCTCTGCTAATGTGTGGGGTTGTGTTCCTGTCTTGCTAGTTGTTTGGCATAGGATGTCCAGCACTGTAGCTTGCTGGTTGTTGAGTGGAGCTGGGTCTTAGCGTTGAGATGGAGATCTCTGGGAGAGCTTTCACCATTTGATATTACATGGAGCCGGGATGTCTCTGGTGGACCAATGTCCTGAACTCGGCTCTCCCACCTCCGAGGCACGGGCCTGACAGCTGGCCAGAGCACCAAGACACTGTCAGCCAACACAGCTCAGGAGGAAAGGGAGAATGAAAGAAAGAAAGAAAGAAAGAAAGAAAGAAAGAAAGAAAGAAAGAAAGAAAGAAAGAAAGAAAGAAGGAAGGAAGGAAGGAAGGAAGGAAGGAAGGAAGGAAGAAAGAAAGAAAAGAAAGAAAGAAAAGAAAGAAAGAAAGAAAGAAAGAAAGAAAGAAAGAAAGAAAGAAAGAAAATAATAAAGTTATTAAAAAATAAAAAATAAAAAATTATTAAGAATAAAAAAAATTAAAAATTAATAAAAGAAAGAAAGAAGAGAGCAACCAAACCAAAAACCAAAGATAACAAATGCTAAAAAGTATCCAAAAAAAAAAAGACAGACAGAACCCTAGGACAAATGGTAAAAGCAAAACTATACAGACAAAATCACACAAAGTCCACCACCTCCATTTTGGGAGGATTTGTTGTCTATTCAGGTATTCCACGGATGCAGGGTAAATCAAGTTGATTGTGGAGATTTAATCCGCTGCTCCTGAGGCTGCTGGGAGAAATTTCCCTTTCCCTTCTTTGTTCACACAGCTCCTGGGGTTCAGCTTTGGATTTGGCCTCACTTCTGCATGTAGGTCGCCTGAGGGCATCTGTTCTTCACTCAGAGAGGACGGGGTAAAGTAGCAGTTGATTAGGGGGCTCTGGCTCACTCAGGCTGGGGGCAGGGAGGGGTACGGAGTGCAGGGCAAGCCTGTGAAGACAGAGGCCGGCGTGACGTTGCACAAGCCTGAGGCGCGCCGTGTGTTCTCCCGGGGAAGTTGTCCCTGGATCACGGGAGCCTGGCAGTGGTGGGCTGCACAGGCTCCCAGGAGGGGCGGTGTGGAGAGTGACCTGTGCTTGCACACAGGCTTCTTGGTGGCTGCAGCAGCAGCCTTAGTGTCTCATGCCCGTCTCTGGTGTCCACGACGATATCCGCGGCTTGCGCCCGTCTCTGGAGCTTGTTTAGGCGGTGTTCTGAATCTCCTCTCCTGGCACACCCTAATACAATGGTCTCTTGCCTCTTCAGCAGGTCCAGACTTTTTCCCAGACTCCCTCCTGGCTAGCTGTGGTGCACTAGTCCCCTTCAGGCTGTGTTCACACACCAATCCCAGTCCTCTCCCTGGGATCTGACCTCGGAAGCCCGAGCCTCAGCTCCCAGCCCCCGCCCGCCCCAGCGGGTGAGCAGACAAGCCTTTCGGGCTGGTGAATGCTGGTTGGCACCGATCTTCTGTGCAGGAATCTCTCCACTTTGCCCTCCGCACCCCTATTTCTACACTCTCCTCCGTGGCTCTGAAGCTTCCCCCCCGCCAGCCGTCATCTCCGCCAGTAAGGGCCTTCCTAGTGTGTGGAAAGTTTTCCTCTTTCACAGCTGCCTCCCAGAGGTGCAGGTCCCATCCCTATTCTTTTGTCTCTGTTTTTTCTTTTTCTTTTGCCCTACCCAGGTACATGGGTAGTTTCTTGCCTTTTGGGAAGTCTGAGGTCTTCTCACAGCATTCAGTAGGTGTTCTGTAGGAGTTGTTCCACATGTAGATGTATTTCTGATGTATTTGTGGGGAGGAAGTTGATCTCCACGTCTTACTCCTCCGCCATCTTGAAGGTTCCCTCGGTAATGTTTTAATTCTTAGTTAGAGTGGTAAACAGAGGAACTTGGTTGTTTATTATTATTATTATCATCATCATCATTAGTATTATTATTACTTAAACTCTATGACTTCCATAAATTCTACTGTATAAATCTGTATTAGTTAGCTAAGACAACTGTAACAAAGTTCCACACACTGGGCAGCTTAAGCAACAGAAATTTATTTCTCCCAGTCCTAGAGGTTGGAAGTCTGAGATCAAATTGTGGGCAGGGTTTGTTTCTCCTGAGGCCTCTCTCCTTGGCTTATAGACAACAGTCTTTTCCCTGTATCTTCACATGGTGTTCCCACTTTGCTTGTCTGCACATCTTTTCCCTAGGGACACCAATCATGTTGGATTAGAGCCCACCCTAATGACCTCAGTTTAACTTAATTACCTCCTTAAAGACCCTACCTCCAAATATAGCCTCACTGTGAGGTACTGAAGGTTAGGACTCCAAGGTATAAATTTTGGAGGGACACAGTTCAGCCCATAACATTATCATACTTTTCAATGTTTATAATAAAATATTAAAGGAAAAAATAAAAAGCCATAAAAAATTTAAAAGGCCAAAAAAAAAGAAAATATATATTACAATTAAAGTTTTAAATTGGTAAGAATTTCCTAAGAACAAGAACATTCTCTTTCATAACCACAACACAATCATCAAAACCAAGAAATTTAACTTTGGCACAATGCTATTATCTAATCCACAGAACACTGTCTACTCTTGTCAGTTGTCCCAATAATGTTCTTTTTGTGGCTCTTTTTTTTTCTGGTCTTTGATCAAATCCATAATTATACAATACATTTTGTTTCATATCTCTTTAATCTCTATTAATCTGGAATAGTTCCTCAGCCTTTGTCTTTTATGACCTTGTAATATTTAAATTACAATTCATTTTCATTACACTAGTTTTGTAGAATGTCCCTCAATTCTGGTTTGTCTGATGTTGTCTCATAGTTAGGTTTTAGAAGGAATACTATCAAAGTATACTTTCACAACGCCTTATATCAAGAGGCACATGGTATCAGTTTGTCCCAATTCTGGCAATGTTAACTTTGGTTGTTTGGTTAAGGTGGATTCTGGTATTTTCTCTAAAATACCATTTTATTTCTTAATAGGCATTCCACTGCATCAGTAAGTTGTAATCTGTTTTTGTTGTTAATTATTCTGATGCTCAATCATTCCAGATTTGGTGTGGATGCCATTTTTGGTATGTCTCTATCACTCTTTAAAAACACAGAAGTATTTAGGAGTGAAGTAACATGCTGTCTTCAACTTACTCTGAAATGGCTCTGATGGAATAAAAGTTATGTTTTATGGCAGGGCAAGAAAATTTAAGCATAACATATTCCCTGCGCATATTGGGCCCTCCCTAATGTGCAGTGTGCATCTGTGTTACATGGTAACCAGACCTTCTCAAAGGTGGGAATGCCTGCTCAACCATAAAGATGAATGTTGGGTTTTTTTTTTTTCATTCTTCTAATGCCAGCAATGTAACCCTTTAAAAGATTAATTTTTCTTTTCCTAATTCTGTAAGGGGTCATGGCATCTTGCTGCTCACTTCGTATGTGCAGATCTGGACTAAGTACCTTTGGTGAACTTTATGTGAAATGTCAGTGTGTCAGTGTGTCATTTTGATTTACGATCCTTTGTCTTGAAAATGTATATGACTGTGCTTTCAACTTCTAACAAGTGGAACAGTCCTCAGAGATTTCTGAAAAACTGTCACCCGGGTTATAATTCTCAGGTTGGCTTGAATGACATTCTCTACTTCTCTTTTTGATTGACTATTGATTAATTTTTCATTGACATCTCCAAATATATACATTGAAAGTATACACACACAAACACAAATGCGCACACATATATAGATAGAGATAAAGAAAGACAGAGAGAGAGAGAGAGATTACAAACCAGGTGGTTAAAACAACAGAAATTAATTCTCTCACAGTTCTGGAGGCCAGAAGTCTGAAACATGCTATCAGAAGGGCAATGCTCTCCAAAAATTCCATGGAAGGATCCTTTCTTGCCTCTTCCAGCTTCTCATGGCTCCAGGAGTTCCTTGGATTGTGGCTGAATCACTTCCAATAGCTGTCTCCATCCTGACATGGCCATTTCTTCTGTGTCTCTCTGTGTCCTCTTCTTATAAGGACACCACTCATTGGATTTAGGGCCCACCCTAAATTCAGGATGATTTCATCCTAAGATCCTTAACTAATTATATCTGCAAAAACTCTATTTCCAAATAATATCACGTTCGTAGATTCTGAGTGGACATGAATTTTGAGGAGTCACTACAGAGGCCTTCACAGATAAGAAAGCTGAACCACAAATTTAGCTCCCGGCAGTAAAAGTGAAAAGAGGAGTACAGTTGCATAGTTCCCATTATTAATAAGGAGGAAGCAAGCCAGACCTGTGAGGACAGCAAAGTTTTTTCAACTCTAAGTTCTGAAACATCTTGCATGAGATCCCCTGACCAACAGCATCAGCGTCACATGGGAACTTCTTGGAAAGGCAAACTCACCTCACATCTGAATCGGAAATTCTTGTGGGGACCAGCAGTCTGTGTTTAAAAACCCTCCAAGTGATTCTTAACCTCTCTCAAGTTTTAGAAACCCTGTCATAGATAACATCCTCACAATGTGAAAGTACCTGGGGTTCCACACAACTCTTTCTCATAGCATCCTTTAATAGAAGTAAAATTGTGACAGCAGCACACACAACTCTCTAGGTGGGGGCCGGGGAAGTGAAATTCAGATGGTCAAATTCAAAATTCAATTTGGAGCAAAATTCAAATTCAATTATGCCCCTTTTACAATAATGCCACTTATTCCCACCATAAAACCTAAGATTTCTATCAAATCACATATTTGATACACATTTTCCCACACATTCTGCATCTCTTATGCAAACTTTCAACAAGAACTGGGCAGGTACAAGAAGTAGAGATTGGTTATTGACCAATCATCCATTTATTGAAGTGGACCCAAGAGTGTCTTTATCAAAACTATCCCACCTTCCTGTAGTAATTTCCTTAGCTCTAGGCCATCTCCCCAGACCCTGGTCTCCATCAGGCATTTCCATGTTCATCTTTTGATCTCTGAAGAACATAGATCCAACGTCCAAATTAGCGAGGTTATACTATAGAGTAGATTGATTTTATATTGTAGCCCACAGATTCTCCAAATAAGAATCAGCTTATTCAAAAAGTAGGCTATTGAGCATCACCACAAACCTGCTGTGTCCAAATGAGTTCTGAGAATCAGGCTTTTATACACACCATGATGACCACCACACGTTACAGTTTGCATGTTGGCCACCGTATTGAATATGTGGCTGAAATATTCTTGACTCACAAGACTTGGATGTGCTGAGTGCTGGTGGAGCCACACAGGCTGGTTTTGGATGCCCTGCTAACTGTGTTATCTTGTTACTTAACATTTCAGTACTTCAGTTTCTTCATCTGTAACCTGGGAATGTCAACAGTACCACTTCAGGGGGTTGCTATGACATTCAATAAGCTAATTTAGGAAAAAGTACTTAGAATAGTGCCCCAAATCTAGTAAGTGCCATATTAATTGTCAGCCATTGTAATCGGTATCATTTTCAAGGCAGCTGTTATCACACATCTTTCAAGTCACATACACACACAAAAACAGCATTTGGGCTTCCCTGGTGGTGCAGTTGTTACGAATCAGCCTGCCAATGCAGGGGACAGGGGTTCGAGCCCAGGTCCGGAAAGATCCCACATGCCACAGAGCAACTAAGCCCATGCGCCACAACTACTGAGTCTGCGTGCCGCAACTACTGAAGCCCACGTGCCTAGAGCCCGTGCTTCGCAACAAAGAGAAGCCACCGCAATGAGAAGCCCGTGCACCGCAACGAAGAGTAGCCCCCGCTCGCCGAAACTAGAGAAAGCCCACGCACAGCAATGAAGACCCAACGCAGCCAAAAATAAATAAATAAAATTTTAAAACTCAGCATTTATTTTTGAGAAATATAGCTTCTTGTTGAAAAGATCAGGATCATTTTGTTGAAAGTATAGATTCCTAAATCAGTAAATTAATTTATCTACTCTATGGAAGTGTTAGATATAAACAAATTCTTGCACCAAACAGAATTATTTTAATTATACAATAGTTGAGATTATGCATTTTTTAAAATTATTAATTTATTTTTGATAGGCAACACCTATACAAAGTACAAAATTTAAATGGAACAAAGAATAAAAATACCTCATAGTCCCCTCTGGCCAAGCACCCACTTCCTTTCCAGGTAAGAAATCACTATTACCATTTTCTCTTTTCTCTTTAGTCACTAATAGTAATGACATTTAATAATAGAACTAACTGGCCATTCCTCCTTCATCAGAGCAAAAACACAAAAGTGTATAAACCACTAAATGATATTGAATTCTAACTCTCGGTCGAAGTGGGTCAAACCATACCTTGAGAAGTGAAAAAGGCGGAATGACTAAACCTCAGTTCATGTGGGTGTGAGTTCACATGGTCCGCACCTGTTGTCCCAGACAGAGATTGCTTTCCCCAGATGCTCACTGCAGTGTCAAAATGCAAGTTTGCATAGATACCTCAACTGAAAGTCTCTGTCTGGCTCAAGTAGCTTAATCTACAGCCAGTTCTGACTACAGAGTCTAAAATAGTAAGATCAATAAAAGCAATAAACAATTTTACATTTTTTCTAGACAGTTTTCTTCCAAGATACCTGAGAGTGACAACAGTCAGAAGTTCCACACGTGTAGCATTCATTTGTGGCCTGGGCAAAATTTTGACTGGAAATCCTGACCCAGAGACTGTCAGGGAGATAACTTCGGATAGGGATGACCATTTAATACAGCATCCCAGCTTGGTACCCTGGGAGGGAAAGGGTACCAAGCAGGCAAGATGCTGGGACAAGATGCGAGCTGTTCATCTTGGGTCTAGTGCACCTGTATGTGGGGGAACA
This sequence comes from Balaenoptera physalus, assembly GCF_965194825.1. Classification (NCBI taxonomy): domain Eukaryota; kingdom Metazoa; phylum Chordata; class Mammalia; order Artiodactyla; family Balaenopteridae; genus Balaenoptera; species Balaenoptera physalus. Next base: position 105,273,700 of record NC_138886.1, on the reverse strand, counting down.
GAGAGGAAACATTGGGAAGATGGGATAATATCTATGAGGGGGGTTCACATTCATGGAGTTTGTATTAGTTGTCTATTGCCATGTAACAAATTACCATAAATTTGTGACTTAGAACAACACCCATTTATCAGTTCACAGTTCTGTAGGTCATGGTCCAGCACAGCATGACTGGGTTATCTGCTCAGGGTCCCACAAGACTAACATCAATGTGTCGGCTAGCTGCAGCACTCTCATCTGGAGCTCAGAGTCCCCTTCCAAGTTCACGTAGTCGTGGCAGATTTCAGTTCCTTGTGGTTGTAGAACTGAGGTCACCATTTCCTCACTGTTGTCAGCCAGAGCCACTCAGCCAGCAACGGAGAATCTGTCTTTCTTTATTTTTTTAATTTGCAAAGACCTTTTATTATGTGATTGGTTGTTTCAAATGCTTGCAACATGTTATTTAGATAAATTACAATGTCTGTGAAATTTAATGATGGTTCAAAATTTGTATCAGTTCAGATAAATGGGGCACCTGTGAGCTTACTAAGCTTTTCCCAAAGGTGCATTATATTGAGAATCCACCTCACATTGAATCCCTTTTCAATCTAGTCCTTTTCAAGGGCTTGCCTGACTAGGTCAGGCCCGCCAAGGATGATCTTTTTAAGATCAACTGATGGGGACCTTAATTACAACGGCAAAATTCCTTCTTACAAAGACTTAGGTTAGTGTTTGACTGAATAACTGAGAGGAGGTGGTGTCCACCAGGGGCCAGGAATCTTGAAGCCCATCTCAATTCTCCCTACAACAAAGTTAAACAGGGTAAAAATTGATTTTTAAGAATTTGGTAAAAATTAGAGCTCGTTAGAAGATCAGGCTTTGAAGAATTTTACTACAAGAAATTCTTTTCTGGTATTCATCTGAAGTAAATTTTTCATTCGAACTAGATGTTATTCATTACTTAGGGACTTTATTATTATGAGGCTCTCATGGTTGTTATCTCAAAAACTCACTTTTGTTCAAAACCTAAGCAAATGTAAACCCTGACCTTGGGAACATCTCCCTGACTATTTGAGCCCTGAACCAGCAGTGCAGTGGAGGCAGGAAGGCTGCATTCTTGGTTAGCTCCCAGACTCACTCTCAGCTTTGTTCATCCAGGGAAGTTGACCCCAAATACGACATCACCTGGGCTTCTTCACCTCCTGGTTTCCAGCTGGGCTCAGCCAATGAGAGGCTGGGGACGGGAAGAGAGAGAAATCAGGTTCCTGTTCTCGCCTTTTTCTGCCTCCCTCCAGTCAGAAACCGGATATGCTCTGTGTGGCCCCTTGACACAATTCCAAGTCCTCGCCAGGCTCTGACATCAGCAGCGCATTCTTTCTGCCCTTCAGGTCTGGGGGCTAACTCTCACTAGTCCCCTGTGCCTCACACCCCTTGTTGGATTTTTACCCAACTCTGCAAAGAGTCTCTTCATCTTAGAGATCATGTATCTCCTCTTTTCAGACAAATGATCTCGAGTGTGTCCTGCCAAGACCCTGACGGATACAGATGGATGAGGAGACCTGACTGGTCTCCCTCTCTTTCGATTTCTGGATGTCATTTATATTTTCATGCATTAGGGAACAAGCAAACAAACATATATACAAAGAGCCTTAAAAATATAAAAACAAAATGACCGAAGCCCTAGGGACCTGCTAAGGAATTCTAGGGGGTTGTGGAAACCAGACACACTGAGGCCAATGATGGGGACGAATGGGAGGGAGTACCTCCTCTTTCTCTCCCACTCCCGGCCTATAAGATATCCTGAGATGAGACCGTCTGAGAGGATCCATAGAGATGCTTCTGGTTCCCTGTGGCTGTATATCAAACCTCCTCAAAACTCAGAGACTTAAAAGAACACCAGCATTTATTTAGCTCATAAACCTGCGGTGTGGGCAGGCTCGCTGGGGACTGCGTATCTCTGCTCCACAGCCGCTCCAGTGGAACCAGATCCCCAACAACAGTGGCCCAAGGCAGGGATCCTGAGAGAGGCTCAGGAAGAAGCCATGCCATCTCTTCTAACACAGCCTCATCAACCACACAGGCCATTCCCGCAGCAATTGCAGAGCTCCCCAGTCCAAGGGGAGAGGACAGAGATGCAGCCTCTTTGTGTGCAGTGACAAATATTCCAAAGAGCCCATGGGGCCAGAATACAGTTGTGGGCAAACAGAACCTGTCACTGAGACATGAAGGAAATCAATAGAGAAGTGTGAACATCAACATTCCCCCCTCTGGATTGCCTTGTTATGATCCTGATAGACCACCCCTCCATCCCAACCCCACACAAGCAGCTTGAACTTGACCTCACACCCAGGCTGCCTTTGAGGCCTAATCACCTTTGGACTGTTACATGAGGGCACTTCTGCGTTAACCTGCGGTAAACCAGGTGTCACCTAAATCAGTGATGACAATCAGTTAAATTGCTTCTCAGAGAATGCTACTTGGAGCTTCATTGTTTTTCTTTGTTGGCTGCAAATAATTTTTCTTTGAATCATGATCTGAAATATGGCAGAGTGGGAGCTCTTCATTTTCAGAAGCTTGCAAGAGTAATAAAACAATAAATGAACAAAGCTGGGATTCCCAGCATTCACATACTGAAAGCTGAGATCTGCATCCAATTTAATAGTTTCCAGAATTCAAATGTGCTTATGAATACATATGAGATTCCATCCAAATGTCACTCTAAGGGCAAATCTTTCTCCCCCTGCTTCAGTGAGTCTTCACAAAACAGGCATTTCTGGAGTAACTCACTCTTCTTTCGTTCAAGACTAACCCTGGAGTGTGCACCGGTCCTGCAGATGCAGCAGTGAGCAAGGTAGAGAGGATGCCAGCAGCACCCTGCCTGGAGCTGAGAGACACCACCTGAGCCAAATCTAACCTCAGCTGGACTTGAAGGCTTTCTATTCTACAGACCCCTTTATTCACACCCAAACTCCCCTCCAGAGTTGCTACCCTCCCTTCAAGGCCTCCTCTGTGATTCCAGGTTCCTCGACTCCTGATGGACACATGGCTGTAGGTACTCCGTCCTCTGCATGGACCCTATTCCTTCCAGTGCCCTCCACTGCCATCTCCCTACTGCTCTATTAATGAATAACTAAATCACCTTTGTTCGCATGGGGAAAGAAAAACGCTTCCCAAGTCCTTCCATGGGGAAGGAAAACATTTTTTTCCTCTACTCATCTTAGGTTCCTTGGCTGGAGCCCTACAAATTAGACTGGCAAAAAACAAATCAACAAGAAGAAAACAAGCAGAGTTTATAATTTCATGCAGCCTGCCTTCATGCGGGACGAACTCAGAGATGAGTTACGCAAAGAGGTAGTTACCACTTGGGGGCTTATATAGCATCTTAACAGAAGAACAATAGATTTGTAGAGACGTGACAAGACAAAGGAAAAGAGGTTGAACTGTGGGAAGGTCAATATAAGGGGGGCATTTGTGTAGTAAGATTTGTCTGTGAAGGCCCATCTTGGTGCCAGCTTCCCATCTTCTTCACGGTCATAAAACTTTCCCAGGAGAGGGGATTTATGTCACTCCCAATTCTGCTTTTAGTCAGATAAGGGAAGCTCTGGGAAGGCATCTTTCTGTACCTGTTGATTCTTATTTGCCTCAAACTCAAAACAATCCTTATGCCAAATGACACATTTGGGCTGGCATGTTCCCATCCCCTAAACTTCCATGATGTAGCTCGGTTTTACTCGACAGTGTCCCAAACCTGGAGGCCATCTCTAAGAGATGGCTTCTTCCTCTATTCTTCATTCATTCATGGGCCAGGAAGGGTGATCACATCCTTCTGTGCACTATCACCTCTGCTCAGACACTCTTGTCTCCTCTTGGTAGTCCTGTGTCGTTACTGATGCCATCTCCTCGCCATGTCCCTTCTGCTGCTTCCAAGGTCTCCACCTCCCTTTGGACTCACCCCTGATATTGGTACTTTCAGCATTTTCAATGATAATCCTTTAAAAACTTTCATCACAAAAGCCCTTTCCTTCATTTGGGTGCCCTTCCAAGCCTGCTGGGCAGAGATCAGCAGCCACCCTTGACCAGTGAAAAATCGAGGCTTGCAGAGGTTCCAGGCAACTTCTCCAGCCTCACAGCCCATGTGACAGAGCAACCTCTGCATCAGTGTTGCACCCCTATTCTCTATGAAGCTTTTTATGGCTGGCCCAGAGCAAGGAGGCTGTGACTGACTCTAGTTTGGGGGACACGTCTGAAGTTTGGGGGAATCCCTCCTGCCCTGCTCCCAAGCCACCACATTTGCAATGCCTCCATCTCTGCTCCACGATGCTGCAGAAATCCTGTCCATGCTCAGCACTGCTGTGCACAAAACCTGCACTGTCCCCACACTTTTATTCCTACATATACTGAAGTGTGTTCTCACTGATGATGAAAATAAATTCTGTTGCATGGCTTTTACACCCAACATCGCTTTGCCTCTGTGAGATGGTAGCAGAGAAGGGCAGGAGCTGAAAGTGTTCTGTGTAAATGGGGGACTGGGAAGGAAGCAAGAGGCTTCAGCAGCTGAGATTCGACATCAGAAACATCTGTGAGGACAGAAGGGCCAGGGCCTTAACACTTGAGGTGACATCTCCTGGGAACTGGCTAGCAAGGCAGAGTTTCAGGCCTGAGCCCTGACCTGTGGTCAAAACCTCCATTTTAACAAGATCCCCAGGTGATCTGTGCACACATGATAGTTTGAGGGACCCTGGGCTGGGTAATAGAGAAGGTGAATGGGGGGCCCACAGAGGAGGGGACGGTCTGACAGCAGAGGTCATGCGTCCACTCAAATTCTTTGAGGAGCCCTGCCTGTCCACTCACTCACCTCCAGGCTGAGGAAGGCTGTGGGACTCAAACGAGCATTTCCCTCACAATGCTTCTGGCACCAAATGCATAGGGTCTTTTCCAACACCGATTCTCCAATTCTCTGACACCAGCCAGGTGTCCTGGAGATAGCACAGACCCCGTAGGTTAAGGGCTCAATCTAGCAAGACTGCCCTCACTTCCGACACCAGGTTGTCTCCTGTACTTCTGATCACCCTGCTGTAAATTCATGGGGTTCCCATGACCCCCTCCTCTGGTTTGATAATTTGCCAGAATGACCCACAGAACTCAGGAGACTGTTTAGTTACCTATTACTAGTTTATTATAAAGGATATAATTCAGGAAGAGCCAGATGGAAGAGATGCACAGGGCAGTGAGAGAGAATAGGAAGTGGGAGCTTCCATGTCCTCTCTGGGTGCACCACCCTCCCAGCACCTCCCTTCACCACCCCAGAAGCTCCCCGAACCCCATCAGTGAGAGGTTTCTATGGACGTTCCACTATGTAAACATCGTTGATTAAATCATAGGTTTTGGTGCTTGAGCTCAATCTATAGCCCCTCTCCCCTGGGTCTTTCTGGAGACCAGCCCCTACCCTGAGGCCACCCAGGAAGGACCCCCAGCCCCCAAAGTTATCTCATTAGCAATAAGAGACACTCATTACTCCAGAGATTCCAAAGATTTCAGGAGCTGTATGCTAGGCACCAGGGACAGAGACCAAATATGTACCTTTTATTACATCACAGGACCTGTCTCTACCCTGTTTTCACTGGGTATGTTTCAGCTGTGTATGAAGCCTGAAGCATGTAGATTGAATTAGGGAGAAGGATGTGACATCCTGGGATACGAGCCCCCAGAAGGGCGCCCTCATATAAGATGTCCAAGTGTGCGAGAATGCGGTGCTGGAGAGACCATGTGCACAGCGGTGACAACGCTGCCAGATCCCAGCCTCCGCCACCCCCATTGAGGCACAGACGTGCGAGGGAAGGGATTTTGGATCCTCCAGACCAGCCAACCTACCAGCCAAGGTACCACTGAATAATCCTGTTGACACCACGCAAAGCACAGGAAGTGCTAGGTTAGCCCAGAGTGAATCCTGCCCCGTAGGACCTGTGAACGGCATCATGGCCCTGCATGACGCATGCACTTTGGGGCGGCTCGCCACAAGCGATAGAGATTGGAGCAACGTGCAGTGTGGGGATTTGGAGAAGCAAAGCTGTGCTTTCTTAGGGACTGGCTGTTCTTCCTGCACGGGGGGCACAGGGATGGGAAGTGGGAGGGGAAAGCGCCTGCCCCACCACCCTGCAGCCAGAACGGCTGTGACTTTCAGCCTTTCAGTGATTTGTCTTCCAAGAACAATTCTCCTATGAACAAAGAGATTTTCTGGGTTCTGAGTGTTCTTAGGCTTAGCAAAGCTGGGACACCCCTCAATTTACAGATGAGTAAACTGAGGCCCAGAGAGGGGAGGTCCCAAGATAACATAGTAGTTGGAGACCAGAACACCCGGCTAACTAACTTTCACTTGCAATTCTGGTTGTGTCATATCCAGGTGGCCTGTTCTATCCCACGGATCAAGAGAAGGAACAAGCTAGCTTCCTTTAACATGTGTGCTTTGTTCCCACATCTAAATTTAGCCCCTTAGGTTGGCAACTAGATGTGTTAGGCGGTCTCTAAGCAATACACCTGTGTTTCTCATTGCATCTTTCATCTCCATGGTTTCCACACTTCCCAACTTCTAGAACCAGTTTCATTATCACCTCTCAATGACTTAGTGGTGAGCTAAACATCAAGCAGGATATTCACACTGAAATGCATAGCATTCAGAATCTTATTTACTTATTCCTACTATACGTACTCTTCCCTAGACGAGAGAGGGCCTAATTAAAATGGACTCATACAGATCGATTAATCTGTAGTAACAGGCAGTGACTGAGATAAGACATCACATTCAAAACATGTCGTAGAATTGCTAACGTAGCTGTCGATGTGGGGGATACTCAAAAAATATTCAAAAATATAAAATTGCTCAGATAACTGAAGCACACCCATTCAGAAGCTTTAACAACAACTCTTATTGAAAGTGTGTATGTTCTAAGCAGAGAATGTAAGAAGATGAAAACACCTAGTGAGTTTGGCACAGAAACATTCATGAAATAAGTGAATATGAAATCTAACCTAAACTTTTTGCTATGTCTCTGGGTCACCCTTTTGAACAGTTGTGTTGTCACACAGTAATGTTCTCAGAAACCATGGAGGTGTGTTTGCCACCTCAGCTCATGGTGGGAGATTTGAGGTTAGCTGGGAAGAGTATACTTGGCAATTAGAAAACAGAGATGGTCCCTAGACCGAAACAAAAAGAGACAGTGCCTGGATAGTGTGGAACGGTCACATGCCCTGAGGGGGATAAACAAATCAAAGGTGCTGCTTCCCTGCCCATCACTCTGGAGCCTCCATAAAGCACTTGACCTCACATGAAGCTAGGAGTCTCTTTTTTTTTTTAATTTATTTATTTTATTTATTTATTATTATTTTTGGCTGCATTGGGTCTTCATTGCTGCACGCGGGCTTTCTCTAGTTGCGGCAAGCGGGGGCTACTCTTCGTTGTGGTGTGCGGGCTTCTCATTGCAGTGGTTTCTCTTGTTGCGGAAGACAGGCTCTAGACACGCGGGCTTCTGTAGTTGCGGCTCGCGGGCTTCAGTAGTTGTGGCGCACAGGCTTAGTTGCTCCGCGGCATGTGGGAACTTCCCCGACCAGGGCTCGAATCTGTGTCCCCTGCATTGGCAGGCAGATTCTTAACCACTGCGCCACCAAGAAAGCCTTAGAAGTCTTAAAATAAATTTAATAACTAGAATTTGTACGGGGACAGGGTCCTGCACCCCTGAAACAGCCCTGGTTGCTGGTCAGGCAGCCACCAGGAGGAGGAAGCAGGCTCGAGGCACTGGGTGTAGGAGGGCATCTCTGGGCACCTACAGTCCCTGCACCAGTCTCCTCACAGCCTCCACCTGAGCCATGGCCCACAAAGCACCCTTAAATATCTCATCCTTATTTTAAGAATTGTGCAGTTTCACATCTCTGTAGAGTGGCCATTTGAACTGCAACCTGGAAATGATTTTAGTTTTACATTTTAGCTTGTTCTTTTTGAGTCTTTGGATTTCATGGGAAAAGTCAGAATCTGGTCTTACTAACTCTGCCTCTAGAAGTTGAAATTTCTTATGACTCTGAAGGCTTACTTAGTAGACCGAGATCCTTTTTCTTTTTCTTTTTTTCCTTTTTCAGGGTATCTCTCAGCACTAGCATTTCAAAGATTCAAGGAACACGTTTTGGGAAACATTGGTTTAGATTAAAGGCCTCCAATCACATCTGAGTCCTCTACGACATCTCAGAATCTTCCCAGTTCTTTTCTTTCTCTCAGCTTTAACCCCTGCTTTCCCTACCTCCCCAGACCCGACTCTTCCAAATGGGCATACTTACCCTTAATTAAATCCTTCCTGAGAAGTCCTCCAGCTCTAGTGGGTGCGGGACTTATCAGCTCAGCAATACCCTTACTTCGATTAAAGCAGGCATCCCTTTGTCCTGCATTCCGATCCTCAATAAATATCAGCTGATTGATCCTATGAGGTCTGTGCTCATAGAAAATGTAAAATGAACAAAACTTGGTTAACATATCCACAAAATCATCATCCCTTACTTCTTTAGTTGTTTCTAAGTTTTTTTACTGGGCTGAGTCCAATTTCATCATCGTCTGACTGAAGCAATGAACATGGCCTCTGATCTGGTTTCTGGAGGCAATTTTAATGTTGCAACCAGAGGTCAGCTAGCCCTTGGATGCTTGCTTGAAACCGTCACAGCGCCATCATTGCACAATGGAAAGTATGATGCCTTTGTTCACCACTCTCTTGGGGATTTCGCCTTACGCTGCCCTACCTTACCCTGACATGTGATTTATCTTCCTTATGTCATTGCCACATCTTCCATTGTCTGTCTCCTCTCCTTCATTAAATGGTAGATGTCTCAAGGCAGCATCATATACCTAGCACAATGCCTGGCGCAAAGTAGGTCTTCACTAAAGAGTGGTGGATAGAGAGACGGCGGCTCACAAGTATTAGATTTTAAAACATGGAGCTGAACCAAAATCTTTTCATCCAAGCAGCAGGCATGCAGAGTCAGTGAGGTTTATTTCTGTCGAAAGCCTCAGATTTTAAAAGGAAAAACTAAACCAAAATTTCCCCAGGCATCCACAACAGTGAAGTTTATTTCTGTGTTAAAAGCCTCCAGCTCATGCCTGGCACCCCACACACCCCAAGCTGCGATTGGAGAGATGTAGGTCACTGCTCACAACAGAGGTAAAAAATGAGTTAATGAGTTGGCTTAATCAAGAAATAAGACCTTAACCAGCCACTAATAAGATGCGCTCTGAGAATCACTATCTGGAAAAACAATAAACAAAACATTTTATGCTGCAGTTACTCAGGAAAAGGACCGTCATCTCCAAGGGAACATTGGCCTTGATTTCTGAAAAGATCACGTTCCCCAAATCTGCTCCTGTCAGGTTGCACCTCAGAGCAGCATGGGTGTCAGTCGGCATGGGTAAGGCTGGTGGTGGAGTTCTGGAGGGTTAAGTGCAGATGATTTATAACACAGTGGGGATTGATGGTTGACCCATCAGAGAACAGCAACCTGACTTGGCATATCAAGTGAAAAGGGGTGAAAAGGGGATTGATTTGCAAGGCAGGGTTTTGCAGACTTTCCAGGAGATGTCCCGACAAGAGGAATGGGGACACCCATTCTGACTTGGACACTCACCCCAGCCCAGCCCCCTGGACTCCTCGGTCTGACTGGAAAGTGTGACTGTAGTCTTAAACCCTTGTTTAAACCAAACAGACCAGGAAATAAAAGTTTAAGATCAAAATCTCAGCCAAATAGTAGCGCTTGGAAATTACTCTTAAAATATATTTCTCTATATTTTAAGAGTTTGACAAAAATCCACTCTGTATTTCATCTGACCAAGTTTTAGAGTATATTTCATATATCTAAGTAGTGGGTTGAACGATGTTTCCCCCAAAACATATGCCCAGATCCTACCCCCCAGAAAGTGTGAATGTGAGTTATTTGGGAAAAGGATCTTTTCAGCTGTGATTAAGTTAAAGATCTTAAGATGGGATCATCCTGGATTCGGGCGGGATGAAATCCAATGACTGGTATCCTTGTAAGGGACGGAAGAGAGTCACAGACACAGAGAAGGCTATGAGAAAACAGAGGCCGAGATTGGAGTGATGCAGCCACAAACTAAGGGACACCTGGGAACACCAGAAGCTGGAAGAGGCAGGAAGGATGTTTCCCTAGAGCCTCTGGAGAGAGTGTGGCACTGCCCATACCTTGATTTCAGACTTCCGGACTCCAGAACTGAGAGCGTAAATTTCTATTTTTTACGTCACCTGCTTTGCGAGTTTTTCTGAAGGCAGCTCCAAGAAACTAAAACAACCTGTAAGAAATTTTATTTGTTGGAAAGGAAAGGAAGAGGTTGAAAATTAAAAGTTAGCCCCAGAGTTTTATGGCTTTGGGTTTTGTTTTTGTTTTCCAAGTCTGTATTTTAAAGACCTCCATGGACATTTGAAGAGAGAATTTGAAGCGTTTTCTCTCCAGGTGTCCACACCCACTGCTGGCAGCAGGGGAGGAAGGGAGTCGGCAGTGCACTTTTTCTTGAAATCCCCTGTGGGTTGTTTTGGGGTCTTCTTATTTTATTTTTTTGACCTTGTGGCTTGCAGGATCCTAGTTCCCCGACAAGGGATCGAACCCATGCCCCCTGCAGTGGAAGCTTGGAGTCTTTACCACTGGACGGCCAGGGAAGTCCCTGTTTTCGGGTCTTGATGCATCTTGATATTCCCGCTAGGGACTGTGTCCTCTCCCTTATATAGTACTCATCTTCACTTCTCTTTTCTTTCTTTCTTTTTTTTTTTTTCTTGCTTGCCTTTTTTTGTTTTCCTCTGTGGGTGACTCTCCATTTATTATTGAAGAGAGTTGACTCTGAGTCACCATTCGGTGCCTAGCCAGGGCAAATCAGGCCTATGAGTCCAGCAATTTTCCTCCTTTGGAGGGAAGGAGGGACTTCTACTCCAGAGGATGCTCTGCACCAAGGTATAAATGGGGTGGGAGGTGGGAGCGGGCATGAGTGAGGGTTTTCAGAGTTTATCCAAGGTTCTTCTTTTCCCTAATTGCCCTTAGTGGGGTAAGAACTATGTTTGTCTGTCTCTCTCTGGGCAGGACTTCTCTAATTTCAGATGAATAAACGATGTGCTCTACAATGTGGTGGAGGGAGAGCAGACAGGGGCAAGGGGAGAAAACCAGGTCCCTGGGCCCAAAACTTAGCTCCAGCACTACCTGAGCCACATGTGAACAGGTGAGTGGACAAGCCCAAGTTTGGGGCTCACTGTCTGTGCACTGGACCCTGGGGGCCTTGAGTTTGGACTTTATCTGCATGTTCACATCCCCCTCATCTGTGAGTGTGGAGCCCGCAGAGCTCGGCTCTGAGGAGTGACCCCCAAAAAGGCTCTACCCCTCTGCTTCCGCTCTGCCTCTCCTTTCCCATTAACATGCTTCTGTGGCCCATTTTCACCAGAGACAACAGAGAAAGAAGGATCGAGAGAGGGAGAGAGACCAAAAATGACCACATTGACACTCAAATTGCAAATTCTTTTTAATAATTTTTTAAAATATATTTATTTATTTGGCTGCGCCAGGTCTTAGTTGCAGCACACACGGGATCTTTGATTTTCGTTATGTCACACGGGATCTTTAGTTGCAGCATGTGGGATCTAGTTCCCTGACCAGGGATAGAACCCAGGCCCCCTGCATTGAGAGCATGAAGTCTTAGCCTGTGGACCACAGGGGAAGTCCCTCAAATTGAAAATTTTTATGCAGAAGAAAGTTATTTCTTCACTAGAAGGTAGAACTCTTATAGATATGGAAATTTAACCTAATTAAAACTTTTTTTTCAATTTTTATTTAAGGATTTTTTTTTTTTTAATGATGACTGAGGTTTGACAAGAATGTGCTTGGATATTTATAATGCAGTCACATGTGTTTGCTGGAAGAGAGGCCACTGACCCACAGAATCCCACTTAAACCCTCTCACAGTATAATCCACACCCTCTCCAGGAAAAACAACCAGCAGCCTCTGGGTGTGTCTATATTAATCTAAGAGGCCTGACTCATGGCTGGTGCCCAACTGTCCTTGAATTATGGTGGATTTGGGTTTGTATCCAAGTCTCTGGATGAGCCGCTTGGCCTATCCCCAACCTACCAGTCAGTACCCATCCAGCTGCATTTGTAAACCTAATATGTGAAGCCCTTTCTGCTGTCTCTAGGTCTGGCCACGGAGAATTCAATGCCTACAGCACTTTCAGTTTGTTGTTCCTTAAGCTTAATTCATTGGCACAAGAAGAAATATATCAGATCGTAAGTTATCTGTAGACTTTATGCCTTTTCTGTAAGGCTAAAATGTTCCCAGGTGCCAACAATTCTTTAGATGGTTTACTCAGATTGACATGCAAGAGAATTATCCTTCTTTGTAGAAAACCCATCTAAACCATTTACCAAAGGATTTGCTATCTGTTGTTACCTCTTCGGTAAAGAAAGCTGTATTCTGTCAATAACTAAAGTAGTGGAGCAGGGATGTGGGTGTGTTTGCCTAGCACCCCATCCAAGGGGACAGACCCCCTCTCCAAGGCCTTGCCACCTCACTGATGGGGAATCTTTCCTCCATCCTGCTGGCTTGCAGAGCTATCATCCTTGCCTCTCGTCACTGTATATGGAAAATAAAAGGATTTATTCCTGTACACCTTTGAGCTTTCTTGAGGGGAGAGGGGGGTGGTTGTTAGAAGTTACTAGTTGTACTAAGTCGTTTTATTTCTTGTGTGCGCATCTCTATCTTTAAGTCCCCTGAAACCTTCAGTCTGGGAGAATCAATGTCTAATTGCATAATTTTTATTTCACATAACATGTGAACGTGTTCCGTGGAGATTTCACCGAACTCCTATTAGGGAGGAGTAAGCAACAGTAAAATTGCCAGTAAATTTTGGAGCACAATCCTAGGTAAAAATGCTTACCAAGACAAAAATCATTGCAAAAATCATTTTTCTTTATGAGGAAAAAAAGTTAGACAAGCACAACATGGTCCAAACATTTATTCGATGATTCCAAAGGCATTTCTACTCTGCTCAGGACTTGGTGAGATGCTGCCACATTCCTTATCCTGGATGTTTATTAGTTAGAGGCCATCCCCGGGGAGAGTCCATGTGGGGTCCTGGTTGTAGATTGTGTTTCCAAAGAAGGCTGCAGCAATGTCTCGCGTCCCCTTTGCCCTTCCGCAGTGTGACTGTGCCACCCTTCCCTCAAGGGGTAGAGTCCAGTCCTTCCCTTTGTATCTCAGCAGCCTCTGGACAGACTCTGATCTCGATAATGCAGAAGTGTAACTGCCAAGACTGATCTCAGAAAGACAGCAGTGAGTGGTGGCATGAAGCAAGATCTTAAGCCCCTGCCCAGGAATGGAACCTGGGTAGCCTGGATGAAAACCAGGAATCCTAGCCACCACACTCCCTGGGCTCTTGCCCCCAGTGGAAAATGCATTTCTCACGGAGGCAAAACTGTAGAAACAGGTACAAAGTTTATTATTAGAGACATAGCACAACAAGTGGGAGAGCACACAGAGAAATAGTTTGTTTAGTTAAGATAGAAGCAAGACAGAGATGCACACCCGGAGAGAAAGAGTGTGGGCGTCCTCCCTAATGAGGAGGAGCGCAGTAAAAATGGATTATAGAGGCCTTAGCATCACATATTACGGGGTGGTGCCCCCTCCTCTTTGACCCCCAAGGAGCCTTCCTGCACATGTACGACGTCTCCCTTGCCCCAAGGATGGGAAATGTATGACCTCTTGATCTTTTAACAGGGTTTAGCCCCTCTCTGTCCCCGCCATAAAAGTGTCCAATGTCCTATTATCTACCCTATTCCTGTTGTTGTTTCTTATATCGAAGTGCCGATCTCGAAATATAGACAGGAGTCGGGTCATAAATATGTAGTCTGGAGCCTGTTTGTCTCTTGCCTCAGGAAATGTAAACAGGGTGCTGGTAATGAATATCCGGCCTGGAGCCCATCTTCTTCTCACCCCAGGAACAGGAGGCCGGTTCTAAATGCCTAGCCTGGAGCCCATCTATCTGCTGCCTCAAGGTGGGACCATGGGAAAGCTGGGCTCCTCTGCCTCCCTCCCTGAGCACCGTATAAAGAGCAACGTGGAGAGAGCGATCCAGCCAGCCCCCAGGCTTCAGCCACCACAGGGCCAGGTTCTCAAGTGCCAGCTGCAGGGGTCCCAGCCCCTCACGGATTTGCTCACCAGCACAGTGTGGAGCAGGACTACCCACCTGAACACTGCCCTGGCTCCTGACCCTGCAGAATTTTGCACAAATAAAATGATGGTTGTTATTTGAAGCCACCAAGTCTCTGGGTGTTTTGTCACCCAGTGAAACAGCCAGCAACCAGGAGATGAACAGTGTCAGGGGAATGCAGGCACAGCAGGCGGTGAAGCATGAACAGTTGGGTCAAGGGCATCTTTTGCTATCACAGGCCCACACCCCAGAGGGGCCTGGAAGCAGTTACTGCACAGAAGGCAGCCGGGAGTTCATATCCTAAGACCCCAGCCATAGAAGCTGGCTTCTAAAATAGGCAGAGACACTGTGAACAGAACTGAGGCCTAAGGTCAGAGATGCCAGCAGACACAGATTCAACCCCACGGTGTTGGAAGAAAGGGACTTGTAAGACCCTACATAGGATCAGAATATGTCTTAGCAACTGAGTCATGGATCTGTCTGCAGATGGGAGAGAAAAGGCCCACCTCCTATCCATCAATGAAATACATTGAGGGGCTGGAAATAAACCCTCACATTATGGTCAAATGATTCTGGTAAAAGTCCCAAGAGCATTCAATGGGGAAAGAATAGCCTCTTTGACAAACAGTACTGGGACAACTGGACATTCACATGCAATAAAATAAGTTGGACCCAAACACTGCATGCAAAAATTAACTCAAAATGATTCATAGACCTAAATATAAGAGCTGAAACTATTAAACTCTTAGAAGAAAATATAGGAAGAATTCTTCATGACTTTGTTTTAGGCAATAGTTTCTTAGATATGACACCACAAAAGAAACAAGAGAAAAAATAGATGAATTAGACCACATCAAAATTAAAAACTTTTGTGCTATACATAATATCATCAAATAAGGGAAAAGACAACTCAGAAGATGGGAGAAAATTTAATCAAATTATATATCTGATAACAGACTTGTATCTAGAACAGACAATGAACTCCTACAACTCAATAAGAAAAAGACAAATAACCTAATTTAAAACTAGCCACAGGATTTGACTAGGCATTTCTCCAAGGACATAGTCAACAAGCTCATGCAAAGATGTTCAACATCATTAGTCATTAGGGAACTGCCAATCAAAACCACAGTGAGAACACTTCACTCACGCTCACCAGAGTGGATACAATCAAAAGGACAGAACAAATGCTAGCAAGAATGTAGAGAAATTGGTAATCTCATATGGTGCTTGTGGAAATGTAAAATAGTGCCTAAGGCTGGGTTGGGGGGATTAGGTGGGAGAATAGGGATTGAATGCTGATAGGTATGAAGTTTCTTTTGGGGGTGTGGGGGAACTAAAAATGTTCTAAAATTAGATTGCAGTCATGGTTGAACAACTCTACGACTGTACTAGAAACATTGAATTATATACTTTAAATGGATGAATTGTACGGTAAAGGGTAGGAGAACATGCCACCCAAAATATGCCACTTTGACATAGGGATTCTTTTAAGCTGAAGGCAATTGAGAAGCAGCAGATGCAAGAAAAGTTCTCTGCCCTCCCATTTGCCTAAAAAGACATCAATCTGTAAAGGCGTCCCCCTCCTCCTTTCTCTAGCAGGAAGGACAGAAGTTAATCACCTGACCACACTAGACCCAGATCAGCCCTGAGACACAGCAGAGGAATCGGCTTTGCAAGTAGCTCTTATCTTCCATCAATTTCCCCATGTATTTACCTTCCCACAATTTGTGGTCCCTAGAAACTCAAAGTTCTTTCCTTCATCTTGTCACCTCTCTAAAAATTTATTATTGTTCTGTAGAGATGCAACATAAGCCCAGGTTACACCTTGGAGTTACTCATTTCTGAGTGTTCCTGCCTGTATGAACTTCTCTCTTTCTCTTGTTAATCTATCTTTTGTTAGTCTAATTTACAGAGTCCCAGTCAATCAACCTAAAATTAGTTTTTCCTCTCCTAAAGGTATGTGAAGTTTATTGTCAGGGAAGGGAAAACTTCCCTCTCTACCCCTCTTGAGTTCTTGTGCCTGGATTCATAATTAAATTGACACAAGACAGAATAACAGGAGAAAAACAAACAAATTTTAATTTGTGCACACAGAGTCTCATAGAAATGGAATCTAAGAAGTGACCAAAGCAGGCAGCTTATATACTTTTTAGACAAAGAAACAATAAATTTGCGAGGAATTGTCAGGACAAAGAAATTTAGGCTTTGGGTGCTTAATTAGTGAAGAATCTGGAGTTTGGGCTTGGGGTAGTAAAGTAAATAAGGTTTGTTTATACAGGCTTCTTGGCCTGAATTTCATATCTCTAGTGATAAGGGTGTCCTTCTACCTCCAGATGCAGGGAGTGTATCTTTCATATGAGAGATTAATTTCCTGCTTTCAGGGAGACAGAAAGGAGAGTCAGTGTGTCCCTCTTGCATAGGCTGTTTCTTAAGTAACTTTAATTCAAAATAATCAATTTGCCATTGACACATATCTTGGGACAGCCTAAATATCTCAGTAAAGCAGCTACAAAACCAAATAACCAGGCCCCTCTATGAGAGAGGAGATGAAAGAAGCTGGCAACTGGAATCAATTCAGATCTCCCCCTGCCTCCTAGTTAACAAGGGCCAGCATCCTACGGCAAAGGCAAGACATGTCAGTTACCTGGTATAGTTAGTAGATAAAATGCAGGACCTAAGAAAATGGTTTTAATATAGTAAAGGAAATGAAGGATTTACATTAAATTGTTTAATAACATGCTTTATTTGTTAAGTATTTTATCTATTAAATGCTTCAATAAATTGACCACACAATAATGAGAGGGAAGACATGTAGGTATAATCATAGGTTGCCTGAGGGTCTAGGAATTTAGTAAATGTGTGGCGGAGAAAAACATATCTAAATTCAAATTAGAAAAGTCAGTGTGAACTCACAGAAACATTTCCCCTGTTAAAAAAAAATTGTCTCAACATGCACCACAGTGTCTCTGCCCACCATCATTTCTCATGTGCACCCCAAACATCCACCCTTTGGTTACCAATTCTATTCTCCCCTAAAAGGCATCTTGGAGAATAGCTGAGAACTGTCTCAAGGCTGAGAAAACTCACAGTGGCCTGGTATACCTGTCGTTGCCAGGAAGCTAAGAAGCTTTCAAGGTTGTCAATAGGATGCTAAAGGGACAAAGGACTAGCTTTTAGGGACTCCCAGTGACTACCCTGTGATGCCGTGAATATCAAAAATCTTTTCCCTTTAACTGAGAGAAATTAAATTATAAAAGGCTGTATATAAGCAAACCAGAAGCTTGTAAGCATACTGTACTATCACACTTTTTGGTTTTTTCAATCAGCTAGGTCTAGAAATGTAAGCTGGCCAACTTTCCTCCCCTGCTTATGACTTAAAGAAGAAAAAGTTCAAAGAAATCTATTTTAACTCCTCTGCTACCTCTGTGAATGTAGCTGCAGCGTCAGAGGGCTGGCCCACCTTGGCAAGTACAGACAGGCTGTTCCCTTCACATAAACAAACATGTGGTCTAGACCTACTTACACTGTTTGTGTAAGCCCTTGCTGAAGCTAAATTTGGTCAGTGGTGTTATCTTTGTAGAACAAAGGACAGTCTCTGGTGGTCACTCATTAGATGCCTCTGTGACCTTCAGAAAACTCAGAATGGTCATCATTATAAAAAGGACTGTTGGGACTTCCCTGGTGGCGCGGTGGTTAAGAACCCGCCTGCCAATGCAGGGGACACGGGTTCGAGTGCTGGTCCGGGAAGATCCCACATGCCACGGAGAAACTAAGCCCGTGCGCCACAACTACTGAGCCCGTGTGCCACAACTACTGAATCCCATGTGCTCTAGAGCCTGTGCTCCGCAACAGGAGAAGCCACCGCAATGAGAAGCCCGCGCAACACAATGAAGAGTAGCCCCTGCTCGCCGCAACTAGAGAAAGCCGCGCACAGCAAGCAAAAATAAATTAAAAATTAAAAAAAAAAAGGACTGTTGGCCAATATTAGTATTGGCTCAACCTGGATTGGATTCAATTCCTGTGGCCAGGAGACAGCCCTTGCTTTTGTTCCTCCACAGCCAGCAGCATCTGGAACTCCCCTTGCTTCCAGGAACAAATGAAAGAGGCAGAGTGTGCAGTGAAGGGCTGTGTCTTGCCCACTTCTCCCTCTGAGCCACTATTTCTCCTCCCAGGAAACTGTTCTGTAGTCGCACAGTGTAGAATATGGGTGTGTGTGTGCCTAAACTTTTTTCCGGCTGGATGAGACCACTTCCCTAGAGCGCAGGCTTTCTTTACAACTCTGGTGAAAGGAAAAACATTTCTGAAGTCAGTCACTCATCTCATCCTTCCCTTCTCTACCTCTTGCCATGAATGTCATCCCTCCTGGCCCCTGATACTCTATTCCAATGTTAGATAGTATGATTGTAAATTATTGTAGTATCACGTGGCATTATTTAATTAGTTCATTTTTGTTGTACATATTTTGCAGTGTAATGTCATGGGTCTACTGTTTCAAAATACGCTCAAACGACCAGACTGTAGAAAGAAAAAAGGAAAAGCACCAGCTTCTGCTTACTCATCTAGGTTCCCAGTGATTGCCAGGACAGTGTTACCAGCTCACAGAAGCAACATAAGCAGGTGAGACGGTTGGGTGTGGGGAAGGCTCTCTCTGATGTAACCACCCCAGTCCCAGACATCCTGTGTGTACCCACCTTCTAATACAAGCCAACGATGCACCTGCCTGTGCCTAATTGTGGTGGAGATTGACCAAGGGCATTTGTTAGCATGTGAGGTGAAATAAAAATGGAAATTTCTCATATTAGTTCACCTTGAAAACAATTGATTGAAGGAAAACTGTGAAAACAAGGAAGCTTTATTAGAGAGCTTGGGGAATTCTGTACATAAGGAATACCCTTTTTTTAAAAAACATTTATTTATTTTATTTATTTATTTTTGGCCGCATCGTGTCTTTGTTGTTGCGCGTGGGCTCTCCCTAGTTGCGGCCAGCGGGGGCCACTCTTCACTGCGGTGCGTGGGCTTCTCATTGCGGTGGCCTCTCTTGTTGCAGAGCACGGGCTCTAGGCATGCAGGCTTCAGCAGCTGTGGCTCGCGGACTCTAGAGCGCAGGCTCAGTAGTTGTGGCTCACGGGTCCAGTTGCTCTGCGGCATGTGGGATCCTCCCGGACAGGGCTCGAACCCGTGTCCCCTGCATTGGCAGGCGGATTCCCAACCACTGCGCCACCAGGGAAGTCCAAGGAATACCCTTTTAAAGTGTCCTTTGGGGTATGGTTTTCACGCTTTCTCGAGACGTTTTCCTGTGGCCTATTATAATTCATCCACATTGAGGTAAGGGGTGGGGGGCTGTGGAAAGCTGTGCTCAAAAAGCCCTTGCTAGTCCTTGCTTTTCCAATTCTGGGGGCTGCCTGAGATGTGTTGGGCGGAACCTGCCTCCCTCTGCTCAGTGGGGCTCCCTGCCAGCCTTGCAGTCATGTCACAGGGAGACGGAAGCCCACCCCCAGACCCCTTAGCATCCAACACTTGATAAGAGGTGATGCACCTCCCGCTTCCAAGAACGGCTCACAGAGCCAGGCTGGAGACGGTGTGGCTGTGACAGTCAGCAGTGTAACGCTGGCCTCAGGGAAGAGTCGCCAGCGTGTCCTAAGGCAAGACCATCAAGCATGTTTTGGTGCCCCCAAACTATGTCCTGTATGGACTTCAGAATTTGACCCTCAGATCAATCAAGGAGTTGATTACCAGTTGAGTATTGGTTGAGTAGTCAACGTTCCTTGAGTACTAATTAATTGTTTACCCTGCTTTAGTCTTCTCCAGAGCTCTTTTCTCCACCCATGGTGCAGTCACTTGATTATTTGTTTATTGGTAAATTGTCCCCCCTGCAACTTGTTTTCCCCCACTTCTAAGCACTATGTTTCCCAGCAACTAGAATAGTACCTGGTGCATAGTAGGGCCCCAGTTAATTTTTTTTTGAATGAATGAATGAGGCACACTGCAATGCCCCTGTTCTCACAGGAGGTGAGGAGATAAAATCCATATCCACAAATACGGAGCTGGATATACAGCATGCATATAACATCTTTAGGCCACATGTGAACAGGTCAAGGGGGAATTATAAGGATAAGGGCTGTAAGGACTTGTAAAGATGGAGGTTTCGTTGTGGGCTTCAGTAGAGAGGGAGGGGTAACTACTCTCAAAATGTAAACTCTCGGACAAAATAATTTTACTGCCAGAGAAAGCAAAAGAATAATTGTTTCTAGAGCAGAGGTCTGTCTTGGCTCTTCCATGAATTACCTATGGGCCTTAGCATGTCCCTAAAACTTCTGGGACTTCGAACATAGAGCGGAGTCTAGATGGTCCAGCAGCTCTTTCAATGCCAACTTTTCCTGATCACTATCGATGCCCAATTTTTATGGCTTGAGCATGTGTTATAAAACTGAAGGAAAGGCAACTTCCCTGAGCCTGTCTTACTTGCTTCAAAGGCCATCTGAACCAAATTTCTAGTGTCGATGCAGAGCTGATTCCCCCCCCGTCCTGTCTCCCCTCACTGCAGCTTGTCTTCCCACTGCTAACCTTTCACTTAAAACTTTGCCTCCTGGAATCCCCCCTCCAGTGTGAGCAGGCCATGCTCCCCCACCTCTGATTCTTCCTGATGCCTTGCCTCCTTGCAGGATCTTCGTGTCCTGGCTGCCATTCTCCCACACACTCCTGGGGAGGCAGGCGATCTCCTTTCCTCTCTGCCATTGTGGAAAGAGCATCCTCCTTTGCCAGCTCTGTCCCCCCGCAATAGCAGCTTCTCCTGTCCCTGACTGCACTCTTCTACATGATGATGATAGTAGCTCGTGGACGGTGTGGCAGGCACTGTTCCAAGGGCATTTCATGTACTAAGTCATTCACTCTCCAACACAACTACGTACAAGATAAGGATTATTACCATGATCCCCATTTTACAAATGAGGACGCTGAGGCCCAGAACAGTCAAGTAACTTGTCTAAGGGGACCCGATTAATAACTGATAGAGACAGGATTAAAATTTAAGCCATCTGGATCTAGAGTCCTTGGATGCTGTGCAATCCAGCAGTTGGGTGATGAAATTAGTGTAGGGAGTTGTGACCAGCATTTATTTTTAGATGAAATAGAACAGAAGAGAAAGAATAGAATAGAATAGAATAGAATAGAATAGAATAGAATAGAATAGAATAGAATAGAATAGAATAGAGATTAGTAAATAGCAGAATTATTTTTGCAAAACTCTTGTTTTATTTCAGTCATGCACGTGTATTTGAGTGCACACTGTATTTCATTTTGTTTTTTTTTGAAGTTTGAAAATCATTGCAATGTCCTGTGGCTTCTTCCTGACCTCATTAAAACTGTGACATGTGACTCTAAGTACCTCTCTCCGCTTTGACTTCTGCCAACATCTGGATGATTTCATGGTTCACGGGTCCATCCAGTAGCTAGTCCTTATAGTTCCTTAACCCCAGA
Organism: Balaenoptera physalus; assembly: GCF_965194825.1. Lineage (NCBI taxonomy): Eukaryota > Metazoa > Chordata > Mammalia > Artiodactyla > Balaenopteridae > Balaenoptera > Balaenoptera physalus. Next base: position 105,252,017 of record NC_138886.1, on the reverse strand, counting down.
TATATTCATCTCCATTTCAATTCATTTAGCTGGTTCCATAGCTAAATCCTGGGGCTGATCAGTTCTTAGGAATTGCTGCACTCATGAAACTGTAAACTCTCAAGTTTACTCTTCAGATAGACCCCTAGCCTTTCATATTCTTTGCACTGTGCCTTAGTTCATGCAGGCTGCTATAATGGAATACCATAGACTGGGCAGCTTATTAAAAACAGGAATTTCTCACAGTTCTGGAAACTGGAAGTCCAAGATCAAGGTGCTGGCAGATTTGGTGTCTGGTGAGGGCCCACTTCCTGGTTCCTAGACAGACGTCTTCACACAGAATCCTCACATGGTGGAAGGGGAGAGGGAGCTCTCTGAGGTCTCTTTTATAAGAGCACCAATCCCATTCGTGAGGGCTCCATCCTCATGACCTAATCACCTCCCAAAGGTCCTACTTCCTAATATCATCATGTTGGGATTAGGATTTCAACATACGAATTTTGGGGGAAGGACACAGACACTCAGTCCATAATACCCTGCCACGTCCCCAGCCCTGATTTGGAGCTCACATGTCCCTTGACTCTTCCTCTTTGTCCTTCCATGCTGTCTGTGTCCTCTTGTCCCTGTCTTTTGTTCCTTTCCTTACCTCACTGATCACCCAAGATCCTATGATTGATGACATCAACTTCTTTTCCATCTGTATCCACCACGCCCTCACCTCCTTATCCTTCTATGTACTCCTAACACTGAATCAGTCTGCAGCTGACCCTTCACTCAGATGCATACACCGAGGAGTATAACCAAGCAAATAGTGGCACTCAAATGAGGGTCACCATTTTTACTGGTCTATTAGTGCCCCTCAGCATCTTGCATTTGACCTGGGTCCTACCTGACAGAGAAAATAAGCCCCATCAGCTCTCCATCCCACGCTTGCTGACACATTGACATTCTCTTTCGTTTTAAAATGACCTCAGACCCAAGATTCATCCTCCATCTGTGCTCTCAGCCCCACAGCTTCATCCTTGCTCCATCTTCCTTTCCTTATATTTTAAACCTCCTGCTCTCTACTAGTTATTTCCTCTCAGCCTATGAACATTTTCACATCTTTTTCATTAAAACGCCCCCCCCCAGTTTTGCAGCTGCCGTCCAATGCCCAACCCCTCTCCATCACATTGCAATGAACACGCAAACACACACACACAATTCATTCAGTCTCCATTTCCTTTTCTCCCATTCATTCCTCAGCCCCCTGATACTGGGCCTTTGCCCCTACAACTCCATGGAAACTGTTCTTGTCAAGGTTACCAATGATTTCTGTCAGGGAGAAATAAATTTTTGCCTACCCTTCTAGTTTCTTCTGGCTGGTCTAAGAATTAAATTGACATGAGACAGATTAACAGGAGAAAATCAAACAAAAGTTTAATAACATGTATCCATAGGAGAGACCCAGGAAAACTGAGTAACTTGCCAAAGTGGCTGAAGCTCTCACCTAATTACCATCTTCAGCTAGAGACAAAAGAGGATGTTGGGGTAATAGTTTGGGACTTCAAAGGGGAGGAAGGCAATTCAGAAATAGAAAAGCAAATGTTTGGTAAACAAATGTTTGCTGGGCCCTGCAGAGACAGTGGAACACAGAGTGAATTCTGACCTCTAGGCCCTGCCTAGAGTTCCTCTCACCACACCTGGCCCATATTCTGTGCAGATATCTCTGGTGACAGCTCTATTCTGGGGACTGGCTCTCTATCTAAATTCTTTAAGGCAGTTAGGGGGAAGGTCAAAGTTTCTTCCTGAGTATTTTGGGCCTTGATTGTTTTTAGCTCAAAATAATCAGCATGCTAAAGAGACATTTTGGGGTGGCAAGTTTTGCTCCCCTACACTTCCTTGTAGTCAAGTCCATAAAAACTTTTCTGTCCATATATCTTTCATTCTATCTGAGCATTTGGATTTGTCTATCACTGCCATTGTCTTGGATCTTTCTTCCTCTCTGACTTCTGTCAGTCTACTCTTCCTGTTTTCTTCCTCACATTTTGATCATCTTTCTTCATCATTAGTTTCCTGCTGTTGAGAGTTAGTTTTAGAATAAAGGGAAGAGCCCATGTGAATTGAATTGACCAAAAGTTAACTCTTCTCCATAAAAATATCATCCAAAAAAATTTTTTGGACTAGACAAGCTGATTCTAAAATTTATATGAAAAATGAACAAACAAGAATAGCCAATGGAAGAAAATCTTAAAAAGAGGGAGGACAATTAGGTGAAAATAATGGTGCAACCAGATATTAAAACATATTATAAAGCCTCAGTAATGACAACAGCATGGTAGCAGAACATGAATAGACAGATCAGTGGATCAGAATAGGAAATCTGGAACCAAATAGAAATATACATGGGAATTCTATTTATGATAAGGAGAGAGCCTAACCAATGGGGTAAGGACAGACTACTCTCAAATTTTTAACATCCCTTTTTCTGTATTTTCTGTCTCATCCTGTATTTTTGTCTCCTTTCTTTGGTCTATAAATACACTTGTGTCTCTCATTAAATATCAGAAAACAAACAACCCTCCCTCCCTTCCTGTATCATCTTAGTTAACCACTATTTCTCTTATACTTTGCAGCCAAGTTCTCTTTAAAGAATAGTTTTTTACACACTGTCTGCTTCTTCCCTTTGAAAAAATATTTTAAAATCTTACATTCGTTTATTTTTAGTTATGAAGTAAGATAATACATAAGACTATGTATCTTAATAACTTGAAATATGAAAAGAAAATGGTTGTAATTAATATTTATTATCTCAAGAGTGGAATTACAAGGATATTTTATGGTCTAAATCTGCACTATCCAGTACAATAGTCACTAGCCACATGTGGCAATTGATCCTTTGAATGTGGCTACTCTGAGCTGAGATGTGCTATAAGATACACATTGGATTTTGAAGTTTTAGTGAAAAAAGAGAATGTAAAATAACTCTTTACTAATCTTTTCTATTGATTACATACTGAATCAATAACATTTCAATATATTATTTTTTTGAATTTTATTTATTTTTTCATACAGCAGGGTCTTATTAGTTATCCATTTTATACATATTAGTGTATATATGTCAATCCCAATCTCACACTTCATACCACCACCACCACCACCTCCGCCACTTTCCCCCCTTGGTGTCCATATGTTTGTTCTCTACATCTGTGTCTCTATTTCTGCCCTGCAAACTGGTTCATCTGTACCATTTTTCTAGGTTCCACATATATGTGTTAATATATGGTATTTGTTTTTCTCTTTCTGACTTACTTCACTCTGTATGACAGTCTCTAGATCCATCCACGTCTCTACAAATGACCGAATTTCGTTCCTTTTAATGGCTGAGTAATATTCCATTGTATATATGTACCACATCTTCTCTATCCATTCATCTGTTGATGGGCATTTAGGTTGCTTCCATGACCTGGCTATTGTAAATAGTGCTGCAATGAACATTGGGGCGCATGTGTCTTTTTGAGTTATGATTTTCTCTGGGTATATGCCCAGTAGTGGGATTGCTGGGTCGTATGGTAATTCTATTTTTAGTATTTTAAGGAACCTCCATACTGTTCTCCATAGTGGCTGTATCAATTTACATTCCCACCAACAGTGCAAGAGGGTTCCCTTTTCTCCACACCCTCTCCAGCATTTGTTGTTTGTAGATTTTCTGATGATGCCCATTCTAACTGGTGTGACGTGATACCTCATTGTAGTTTTGATTTGCGTTTCTCTAATAATTAGTGAAGTTGAGCAGCTTTTCATGTGCTTCTTGTCCATCTGTATGTCTTCTTTGGAGAAATGTCTATTTAGGTCTTCTGCCCACTTTTTGATTGGGTTCTTTGTTTTTTTAATATTGAGCTGCATGAGCTGTTTATATATTTTGGAGATTAATCCTTTGTCCATTGATTCATTTGCAAATATTTTCTCCCATTCTGAGGGTTGTCTTTTCATCTTGTTTGTAGTTTCCTTTGTTTTGCAAAAGCTTTTAAGTTTCATTAGGTCCCATTTGTTTATTTTTGTTTTTATTTCCATTACTCTAGGAGGTGGATCAAAAAAGGTCTTGCTGTGATTTATGTCAAAGAGTGTTCTTCCTATGTTTTTCCTCTAAGAGTTTTATAGTTTACAGTCTTACATTTAGGTCTCTAATCCATTTTGAGTTTATTTTTGTGTATGGTGTTGTTAGGGAGTGTTCTAATTTCATTCTTTTACATGTAGCTGTCCAGTTTTCCAAGCACCACTTATTGAAGAGACTGTCTTTTTCTCCATTGTGTATGCTTGCCTCCTTTGTCACAGATCAGTTGACTATAAGTGTGTGGTTTTATCTCTGGGCTTTCTATCCTGTTCCACTGATCTGTATTTCTGTTTTTGTGCCAGTACCATACTGTCTTGATTACTGTAGCTTCGTAGTACAGTCTGAAGTCAGGGAGTCTGATTCCTCCAGCTCTGTCTTTTTCCTTCAAGACTGCTTTGGCTATTCGGGGTCTTTTGTGTCTCCATACAAATTTTAAGGTTTTTTGTTCTAGTTCTGTAGAAAATGCCACTGGTAATTTGATAGGGATTGCATTGAATCTGTAGATTGCTTTGGGTAGTATAGTCATTTTCACAATATTGATTCTTCCAATCCAAGAATATGGTATATCTCTTCATCTGTTTGTATCATCTTTAATTTCTTTCATCAGTGTCTTATAGTTTTCTGCATACAGGTCTTTTGTCTCCCTAGGTAGGTTTACTCCTAAGTATTTTATTCTTTTTGTTGCAGTGGTAAATGGGAGTGTTTCCATAATTTCTCTTTCAGATTTTTCATCATTAGTGTATAGGAATGCAAGAGATTTCTGTGCATTAATTTTGTATCCTGCAACTTTACCAAATTCATTGATTAGCTCTAGTAGTTTTCTGGTGGCATCTTTAGGATTCTCTATGTAGAATATCATGTCATCTGCAAACACTGACAGTTTTACTTCTTCTTTTCCGATTTGTATTCCTTTTATTTCTTTTTCTTCTCTGATTGCCGTGGCTAGAACTTCCAAAACTATGTTGAATAATAGTGGTGAGAGTGGACATCCTTGTCTTGTTCCTGATCTTAGAGGAAATGCTTTCAATTTTTCACCATTGAGAATGATGTTTGCTGTGCGTTTGTCATATATGGCCTTCATTATGTTGAGGTAGGTTCCCTCTATGCCCACTTTCCGGAGAGTTTTTCTCATAAATGGGTGTTGAATTTTGTCAAAAGCTTTTTCTGCATCTATTGAGTTGATCATATGGTTTTTATTCTTCAATTTGTTAATATGGTGTATCACATTGATTGATTCGCGTATATTGAAGAATCCTTGAATCCTTTGGATAAATCCCACTTGTCATGGTGTATGATCCTTTTAATGTGTTGTTGGATTCTGTTTGCTAGTATTTTGTTGAGGATTTTTGCATCTATATTCATCAGTGATATTGGTCTATAATTTTCTTTTTTTGCAGTATTGTTGTCTGGTTTTGGTATCAGGGTGATGGTGGCCTCATAGGATGAGTTTGGGAGTGTTCCTTCCTCTGCAATTTTTTGGAAGATTCGAGAAGGATGGGTGTTAACTCTTCTCTAAATGTTTGATAGACTTCACCTGTGAAGCCATCTGGTCCTGGACTTTTGTTTGTTGGAAGATTTTTAATCACAGTTTCAATCTCATTACTCGTGATTGGTCTGTTCATATTTTCTATTTCTTCCTGGTTCAGTCTTGGAAGGTTATACCTTTCTAAGAATTTGTCCATTTCTTCCAGGCTGTCCATTTTATTGGCATAGAGTTGCTTGTAGTAGTCTCTTAGGATGTTTTGTATTTCTGTGGTATCTGTTGTAACTTCTCCTTTTTCATATCTAATTTGTTGATTTCAGTCCTCTCTCTCTTTTTTTTGATGAGTCTGGCTAATGGTTTATCAATTATGTTTATCTTCTCAAAGAACCAGATTTTAGTTTTATTGATCTTTGCTACTGTTTTCTTTGTTTCTATTTCATTTATTTCTGCTCTGATCTTTATAGTTTCTTTCCTTCTACTAACTCTGGGTTTTGTTCGTTCTTCTTTCTCTAGTTCCTTTAGGTGTAAGGTTAGATTGTTTATTTGAGATTTTTCTAGTTTTTTGAGGTAGGCTTGTGTTGCTATAAACTTCCCTCTTAGAACTGCTTTTGCTGCATCCCATAGGTTTTGGATCGTCATGTTTTCGTTGTCATTTGTCTCTAGGCATTTTTTGATTTCCACTTTGATTTCTTCAGTGATCTCTTGGTTACTTAGTAACATATTGTTTAGCCTCCATGTGTTTGTGTTTTTTACTATTTTTTCGCCTGTAATTGATTTCTAATCTCATAGCACTGTGTTCAGAAAAGATGCTTTATATGATTTCAATTTTCTTAAATTTACTGAGGCTTGATTTGTGACCCAAGATGTGATCTATCCTGGAGAATGTTCTGTGTTCACTTGAGAAGAAAGTGTAATCTGCAGTTTTGGGATGGAATGTCCAATAAATATCAATTAAATCTATCTGGTCTATTGTATCATTTAAAGCTTGTGCTTCCTTATTAATTTTCTGTTTGGATGATGTGTCCATTGGTGTAAGTGAGGTGTTAAAGTCCCCCACTATTATTGTGTTACAGTTGATTTCCCCTTTTATAGCTGTTAGCAGTTGCCTTATGTATTGAGGTGTTCCTATGTTGGGTGCATACATATTTATAATTGTCATACCTTCTTCTTGGATTGATCCCTTGATCATTATGTAGTGTCCTTCCTTGTCTCTTGTAACATTCTTTATTTTAAAGTCTATTTGATCTGATATGAGTATTGCTTCTCCAGCTTTCTTTTGATTTCCATTTGCATGGAATATCTTTCTCAATCCCCTCACTTTCAGTCTGTATGTGTCCCTAGGTCTGAAATGCATCTCTTGTAGACAACATATATATGGATTTTGTTTTTGTATCCATTCAGCTAGCCTGTGTCCTTTGGTTAGAGCATTTAATGAATTCATGTTTAAGGTAATTATTGATATGTATGTTCCTATGACCATTTTCTTAATTGTTTTGGGTTTGTTTTTGTAGGTCCTTTTCTTGTCTTGTGTTTCCCACTTAAAGAAGTTCCTTTAGCATTTGTTGTAAAGCTGGTTTGGTGGTGCTGAATTCTCTTAGCTTTTGCTTGTCTGTAAAGCTTTTGATTTCTCCGTCGAATCTGAATGAGATCCTTGCTGAGTAGAGTAATCTTGGTTGTAGATTCTTCCCTTTCATCACTTTAAATATATCATGCCACTCCTTTCTGGCTTTTAGAGTTTCTGCTGAGGAATCAGCTGTTAACTTTATGGGAGTTCCCTTGTATGTTATTTGTCGTTTTCCCCTTGTTGCTTTTAATAATTTTTCTTTATGTTTAATTTTTGTCAATTTGAGTACTATGTGTGTCGGTGTGTTTCTCCTTGGGTTTACCCTGCCTGGACTCTCTGTGCTTCCTGGACTTGAGTGGCTATTTCCTTTCTCATGTTATGGAAATTTTCGACTATAATCTCTTCAAATATCTTCTCGGTTCCTTTCTCTCTCTCTTCTCCTTCTGGGACCCCTATAATGCGAATGTTGTTGCATTTAATGTTGCCCCAGAGGTCTCTTAGGCTGTCTTCATTTCTTTTCATTCGTTTTTCTTTATTCTGTTCCATGGCAGTGAATTCCACCATTCTGTCTTCCAGGTCACTTATCCGTTCTTATGCCACCATTATTCTGCTATTGATTCCTTCTAGTGTATTTTTCATTTCAGTTATTGTATTGTTCATCTCTGCTTGTTTGTTCTTTAGTTCTTCTAGTGTTTTTTCTTTAATTCTTCTAGGTCTTTGTTAAACATTTCTTGCATCTTCTTGATCTTTGCCTCCATTCTTTTTCAGAGGTCCTGGATCATCTTCACTATCATTATTCTGAATTCTTTTTCTGGAAGGTTTCCTATCTCCACTTCATTTAGTTGTTTTTCTGGGGTTTTATCTTGTTCCTTCGTCTGATAAATAGCCCTCTGACTTTTCATCTTGTCTATCTTTCTGTGAATGTGGTTTTTGTTCCACAGGCTGCAGGATTGTACTTCTTCTTGCTTCTGCTTTCTGCTCTCTGGTGCTGATATATTCTTTTAAATGAAAATTTATTAAAATAATTTCATATGTTTCTTTTTCTCTTTTTAAAGTGGCTGAAGGACTTCTCTGGTGGTCCAGTGGATAAGACTCCATGCTCCCAATGCAGGGGGTCCGTGTTTGATCCCTGGTTGGGGAATTAGATCCCGCATGCATGCTGAAACTAAAGATCCCACATGCCAGAAGTAAGACCCAGAGCAGCCAAAATAAATGATAAATAAATAATTAATAAAGTGGCTGCAAGAAATTTTTAAATTACATCTGTGGCTTGCATTTTACTTACTTACAGTGCACTATTTATGGTTTAAATAGATTGTGTGTGGTTTGAATTTTCCAACAGTAAGAGTATATTATTTTCACATTCAAACTAAATGTTTTCATTTCTTACTGTTTTAGTGTGTTAAAAATATATATATATAACATAAAATTTACCATCTTAGCCATTTTTTTTTTTTTTTGGCTGCACCACCTGGCATGTAGGATCTTAGTTTGCCGACTAGGGATCAAACTTGTGTCCCCTTCATTGAAATCGCGGAGTCTTAACCACTGGACTGCTAGGAAAGTCCCTCATCTTAGCCATTTTTAAGTGTACAGTACAGTAGTAACTATATGCACCTTGTTGTGCAACAGATCTCTAGAACTTTTCATCTTGCAAAACTGGAACTCTATACCCATTAAGAAACAACTCCCCACTCCTCCCTGTCCCCATGTGCTAGTAAGCACATTCTACTTTGTGTTTCTGTGTGTTTGACTATTTTAGATACCTCATATAAGTGCAATCACACAGTATTTGTCTTTTTGTGACTGGCTCATTTCATTCAGTATAATGTCCTCAAGATCCATCCATGTTCTAGCATGTGTCAGAATTTCCCTCTTTTTAAGGCTGAATAGTATTCCATTGTATGTATACACCACATTTGCTTTATCCATTCACCTGTCAATAGACATTTAGGTTGCTTCCACTTCTTGGCTATTGTGAATAATGCTGCAGTGAACATTCATGTGCAGATATCTCTTTGAGATTCTGTTTCCCATTCTTTTGGATATATACCCAGAAGTGGGAGGGGTGTTTCCATTTCGTAAACGTTTTTCTTCCCTTTCATTTCCTCTGTGACCCTCCATGCTCAGTGTCTGCCCTTTTTAATCATCTGAAATTGTCCTGGCAACGACCTCCCAAATCTTTGGAAATGTTGCCAATTCCAGTGGTCATGTTTCCACCTTATGTTACCTGACCTCTCTGTGGCATTTAGCACTGTTTACTACTTCCTTCAGGAAACTCCATGTTTCTTGGCCTTGCATCTAGTTCCCCACCCACCATCTTCCTAGCCTCTTTTACTGGCTCCCACACCTCTGCCTGCCCTTAAAACTGATACAGCACAGAACTTTTCTCAAGCAAGCTTTTCAGCTCACACTTGGTGTCGCCCATTCCCCCACCACCACCTCATCCAGTCTTTTCTCAGAGGCTTCAAATCTATTTGCTCCTCAGACACCTAGAACTCCACATGTTCAACTCTGCCTGTCCTATCCCCCACCCCCTGCTAAGGCCACCGCCCTCACCTGCTCATTTCTGTGTGCTTTCTTTTCCTGACACATACTGACTCTACCGTGGTACTGATAATACCCAACAAGTTTCTGGGAGTGAACCAAGAAACCTCTTTCTCATGTCCACTTCTATTTGTTCCCTAGATGTTAACTCTACTTCTTAAATATCTCTCAAGTTAGTCCATTTTCTTTACCTCTACAGCCAGTGGTCTAATTCAGACCACCATTCTCTTACCTATTGAGAATTCTCTTAACTGGCATCTGAGGGTGTTTTTTACACCTAATATCATTATGTGAATAAAATACAGGAGTCATACATAATCTCCCATGTAATTTTTAAGGTAACAACCTGAGCAAGGCTTTCTAGAATTCTCATGTGAACGCAATTCAGTAAGTATTTTCCCAGCACCTACTTTATGCCTTGCATCAGGCTAGACCCAGGGAATGCCAAGATTAAAAAGACAGTTTCTTTCCTCAAGGACATCACAAGTTGATGGAACTGATGTCACAAACTGGCATATAAACACTTATAAAAACAAATGCATTTTATTGCCTTTCATACCAAGTGTAGTGGGACAATGCAAGAAGTAGTAAATACCCAATTCTCTCAAATTCATCCTCCATGCTGGTGCCAGAGGACCTGTCTAGATCCCATCTCCTATAGGATAAAGGCTAAAATCCCTAACCTCACTAGCCAAGTCCCCCATGACCTGGATTTTCATCCCCTACTTTGTTCTTCTTGCCCCTGTTCACAAGGGCAAGAACATTCCAGGCTTTGTCATGTTTCCAGGCCTTTGTATTTGGTTTTCTGCCAAAAAAGCCTTTCTCTTGTTTGTGGGTGTGTCTGGTGAATCACCTCCTCTATGAAATCTCCCCTGCCCTCTAAGTTTGGATGGTTACACTCCTTCTTTTGTTGTCACATAATACTGGAACCAGCTTCTATTAGAGCACCTGCCACAACCAAATGTGTTGATTCATTTATTTTATAACAGCTTTATTGAGAGTATTCACATACTATACAATTCACCCATTTAAAGTGTACAACTGAATTGACTTTTATTATATTCACAGAATTGTGCATCTATCACCACAATCAATTTTAAAACACTTTTATTACCTCAAAGAGAAATCACACATTTCTCAGCCATGACCCTTCAACCTCCCCTTTCCTCAATCTCCCTCGCCCCAGGCAACCTCCAATCTCTGCTCTGTCTCTATAGATTTGCCTCTTCTAGACATTTTGTATAGGTGAAACCAAATAATACATGGTCTTTTGTGACTGAATTATTTCTCTTAGCATAATGTCTCCAAGGTTCATCCATGTTGTAACATGTGTCAGAACTTCATTCCTCTTTATGGCTGAATACTATTCTATTGTAAGAATATCCCACATTTTGTTTATCCATTCATCAGGTGATGGACATTTGGGTTGTTTCCACTCTTTGGCTGCTGCTAGGAACATTTGTGTACAAGTTTTTGTGTAGACATATATTTTCATTTCTCGTGGGTATATACACCTAAGAGTGGAGTGCTGGATCATATGGTAACTCTATGTTTAGCTGTTTGAGGAACTTCAAGACTGTTTTCCACAGTAGCTGCATCATTTTATAATTCTACCAGCAGTTTATGAGGGTTCAAATTTCTCCACATCCTAGACAACACTTATTATTATCTGTCTTTTTACTATAGTTATCCTAATAGGTGTAAAGTGATAGCTCATTGTGGTTTTGATTACATTTCCCTGATAGCTAATGATATTGAACATCTTGTCATGTGTTATTGGTCATCTATATAACTTCTCTGGAGAAACATCTATTCAAATTCTTTCTCCATTTCCTAATTAGTTTGCTTGTTTTATTGTCATTGAGTCATAAGAGTTCTTTACATATTCTGGGTATTAATCTCTTATCAGATATGCGATTTGCAAATATCTTCCCACATTCTGTGGGTTGTCTTTGTACTCTGTTGATAGTGTTCTTTGATGGGCAAAATTCTTAATTTTGACAGAGTCAATTTATCTATTTTTTCTTTTGTTGGCTCCACTTGTGACGTCACATCAAAAAACCAAAATCATGAAGATGTTCTGCTATGTTTTCTTCTAAGAGTTTTATAGTTTCAGCTCTTATGTTTAGATCTTCAATCCACTTTGAGTTAATTTTTTATGTGGTAAGCCCTTTGCCTATTTCTAATTGAGTTATTTTTCTTTTTTATTATAAAGTTGTAAATCCGTTTATTTTTATGCATTTATATATGCTAGTCTCCTCCTTTAGTTTGTGATTTCCTTGAGGCAGAGATGGTCTTCCCGATTTTGGCATCCTCAGGGCCCAACTTAATGTTAGGCATAAAATAGATGTTGAAAAATTATTTATTGAACTGAGCTTATACAATATTTCTGAATAGAACTACTCATGTTGTTACCTAGGAAAGTATATATGGCGGATTTTGCATTCCAAGTACTATTCATGGTTTGAAATCACGTACCATGTCTGCTTTTATTGCATTTTCTTGATGTTGTGCAGTTTCTTTTGCTGAGTGAGTTTCTGTTGCTGGTTCAGTCCAAGCCTAAATTCTGCTGGTTTCTTCCTTTTCCCTTAGAAGCCATTAATAGTCAATCCCCTTTTCTTTGCAATCTTCCTAAACCAGAATAAAGTGAGTAAGAGAGAATCCAATGCAGGTGAGGCCAACCCCAAGTGTACAGACAGGGTGACAGGCCCCATGACAACCTGGAATACATCTTATCTGATGGATAGCCTCTCCTGCGCCCACACATACCCAATGTCGCCTGGTCTTTTAAATTTGGATGTTTATGAGAAGTTGCCCAACTTTTAAGTGTTGGTAACTAATTTTTTTTAAAAAACATGATTTTTAAACATGTTTTAAACAGTAGGACAGCAGTTTGTATCTTTGATCTATATATATTTACTCAACTCGTGTTAAATTACTCACTGTAGCTTGGGTTCCAGTCTTTAAAGTCTATTAAATTTCTTCTGCCAAACAAAGTACTAATTCTGAAGTTTGCCTTAGCTTGTCATTACTTATTATTTATACCATGCTGAGTTAATCCCTGAATTTGACCAAACATAAATCATTGGATGCCTACCCTGAGGAATTTCTGTCTTCCCCTGCACTTCAGAGAATTACTAGATTAGACAAAGAAATCTCAGATGGGTTATTGAACGCAGAAAATTCAAACCTGCCCAAAGAAGCACTTCAAACAGATAGTCATGCCTTATACCATATGCCCTACTCTGAGGAAAATCATAACCTTTGACCTACTTCTCTCTGAACAAATATTCAATTACATGATTAATGAAATCAATGTTTACAATTAAGTTGCTACATTTCTTTGAATGATTTCTAAAGCTGTTTAAAATTTTGCTGGTGGATAAATACCACTTGCAGTAAATGCAAAAGTTGTCCTTGTTCAAGGAGTTCTGGTTCTCAGCTGAAAGTGCTCTGAACCACGGTAAGCCAGGAAGGAACTTAAAGCAACTGCCAAACAATTGTTTGTATTGTAGGGGAGAAAAGCTCTTCCCTTTTTCCCTTCCAGTGGCTAGTCTAGTAATTACATTGACATAAGACAGATTAACAGGAGAAAAACAAATTTAATTTTGTATGTTCGGGAGTCCATAAAAATATGGGACTCAAAGAAGTGACCAAAGCAGACTGCTTTTATACCTTTTAGACAAGGAAACAATAAATTTGTGAAGAATTGACAAGATGAAGAAGTTTGGGTTTGGAGTAGTAAATTAGTGAGGAAGTAACAGGTTTGTTTATATAGGTTTCTCGGCCCTAAATTCCCTATCTTTGGTGATATGGGTGCCTTCTACCCTCCTAGTACAGGGAGGGGACTTTTCACAGGGGAGATTTATCTCCTGCTTTCATGGGGGAAAAGGAAGTTCGGAGTGTCCTTCTTGCAACAGCTGTTTCTCAAGTTCTTTCAATTCAAAATCATCAATATTCCAAAGTGGCATATCTTGGAATGACATATTCTGAACCCCTGCAATGATTAGAGGCTTCTCAAATATAATATACTGAGAAGCATACCCCTGAGTTTGCCCTTATTCTTGCCTCTCTCCTCTCCTCCATCTTAGTAAATGGCCATGCCATTCACCAGGTAATCAAACCAAAACCTTTCTCTCCTTGCCCCAAACTTATACCTATCCATCAATATTCAAATGTCCCAAACATTTTGATGTGATAAATGTGTGCATTTGGAGCTAGCACTTGCCTCAGAGCCTTCAGGCTTCACCTGGGCTCACTGATCATCCTTGGGGCTTGGCTTTGGTGTGGCCTGGGAGCCACTTCTAGGCACTAGTAAGTTTATAAGTGAAGGCAAAAGGATAGGTGTAAATAAACACCAGACAGCAAACCCCGATAGAATGAACGATGCTGACGGATGGGTGCGCACAGAGGAGAGCTCACAGCCCATTTCTGGAACACTGAACGAAGACGGAAGAGCGTTGATGGAGGAAATAGCAAAGGAAACCACAGCCCAGAGGAAACCACAGCTAGACTAGGAGATGCATCTGGAGGGGGGGGCAACAGACTGCTCTGCCTGTAGAATTTGGGATGGGCCCAGGGCTTGACACTTAGCGGCAGGAGAGAAGAATGGGGCTGAAAACCAAGCACTGTCTGAAGATCTGTGTACAGGAGGGTCAACATCCCCCTACACCACCCCAGTCTGTGCACAGAGCTGCTGGGAACATCAGCCAGGCACTTACCCTGAGCCCAGAGAAATGTGCCCAGTCAGGGAAGGACTTGGGCAGCTGGTGTGCAGATCCAGAGTGAAGACCACCTCCTGCTGGAATGCAGCTGTTGAGGGGAGGGGGGCAGAGTCTTATCTTAGCCTCAGGTGCTTCTCTGCCCACTCCTGCTGAGGAGTCCAAGGCAGCAGTCCCTGCTCCAGTCCCAGAGTTTTCGTCCACCTTTAGGGGCTCACTAGAGATTAGACAAAACTTGTAGCATGAAAGAAAGAAACCAGGATTCTAAAGAGAGAGAGAAAGGCAGAGACAGAAACTTATCTCGGAGGAAGCAGAGGGAATTCAGAGAACAAGAGAGTATAAAACAAAGAACATAACAGAATAAAACCTCTTTGATCAGCATCCTCAGAGAGATTTTAGAAAACATTGCATCCATAGAACAAGAGCATGGCACTATGAAAAATGAGCCATGTGAAAATACCCACAACAAAAGGCTCTGGAAATTATAATTGTTTCACAAAACATAAAATAACAAATATGGATGGACAATAACATTTAGGACATTTCAGAGACTACAGAGAGAAAGAGGAGACAGAAAATATGACAGAAATAATAAGAGATATAGATGATTAAACCAGGATTAATCTAGATACAATGCCTAACTAGTAGGAAATCGAGAGAGAGAGAGACAGAGAGGGAGAGAAACAGAGGGGAAGAGAAGAAGGAGGAGGAAGAGGAGGAGAAGGAGGAAGAGGAGGAAAAGAAGAGGGGGAGGGAGAGAGAGAGAAAGAGAGGGAGAGAAAGAAAGAAAGAGAACATAAAATGTAGAGTAGAAAATTATCAAATAAATAGAGAAACTTTTCCAAGAGCTGAGGAAAGACACAATCTTGAGATTGAAAGAGGCTTTGAGAGTATAAATTAATATACCACTTTGAAGAGTGACTTGACAGTAATTCCTGGGGTTGACTGTTCACACACCCAGTAATTTCCCTTTTGAGTCTGTCCTCTGGAGCAGAGCTTCCCGACCAGGTGCCCCAAGTTGAATGCAGATGTGTGGAGTTTGTATGTGTCCTCAGGTGTCCCCTGGTGGCTGAGCAGGGCCAGGGGCATTTAGGGCTGCTGGGATCAGCACCTCCTGCAGGAGCAGTGCCATCCTGTGCTGACTCCAATCTGCCACACCAGTAGTGCTGTGTCTGGTGTGTGATGTGACGTGGGAATGTTGGGAAGCATTTGTCTCAACACAGGACATATAAGCAGCTTACGCAGTGATGTTCGTGGAAGCAAAATAAATGGGAATAGACTAAATATCTACCAATGGATTAAAAAGTAGTTCATTTGCTGTGCAAACTATTATATATAGGATGGATAAACAAGGTCCTACTGTATAGCACAGGGAACTATATTCAATATCCTGTGATAAACCATAACAGAACAGAATATATATGTGTGTGTGTGTGTGTGTGTGTGTGTATGAATGATATCTGAATTACTTTGCTATACACCAGAAACTAACACATTGTAAATCAACTATACTTCAATAAAATAAATTTTTTTAAAAAGTAATGCATTAAAAAAAAAAAAAAAAAAAGTAATGCATTGATCATACAATGAACATCACACAAAATAAAAACATGAACTGGACTACACATATCATCATGGATAAAGTCTGAAAACAAAATGTTGAATGAGAAAACAAGTTGCAAATCATTAATGTCTACAATACCATTTATGTAAAATTTAAAAAAAAAAACAGTGGACTGTATGTTAAAAACAAGCTTTCTGAAACTGGAATCTATGAAAAGAATCTACAATATCAAAATTTAGAAGATCACCTGAGATGAAAGGAAAAAAATACATTTAAAGATTTATGATTTGGAAGCAAACATTTGATGTGTCCCTTCAAGAAAAAAAGAAAAGCAATGACTATAAAATACTAGATAAAATACACAATGGTAAGATAATAGCAAAGGGGAGGGGGAAAATGGTTGTGAAACAGGTAGAAATGAAAAAGAAGCAGGATGAAACAAGGAAAGAATGTGATGTGAAGGACAAGCTTGAGTCACAAGGCTAGAATGCAGCAAAAAACATTGAACTCTATGACTGAATCAATATCACACTTTTTAGAACTACCGTATGACCCAGCAATCCCACTTCTAGGCGTATACCCGGAGAGAATGATAATTCAGAAAGATACATCACCCCAATGTTCATTGCAGCACTATTTACAATAGCCAGGACGTGGAAGCAACTAAATGTCCATCAACAGAGGAATGGATAAAGAAGACGTGGTACATATATACAATGGAATATTACTCAGCCATAAAAAAGAACAAAATAATGCCATTTGCAGTGACATAGGTGGACATAGAGATTGTCATACTGAGTGAAGTAAGTCAGAGAGAGAAAGACAAATATATGATACTGCTTATATGTGGAATCTAAAAAAAGGGTACAAATGAACTTATTTATAAAACAGAAGTAGAATCACAGATGTAGAAAACAAACTTACGGTTACCAGGGGATAAGCGGGGGGAGGAGGGGTAAATTGGGAGGTTGGGATTGACATATACACACTACTGTATATAAATAGATAACTAATAAGAAACTACTGTATAGCACAGGGAACTCTACACAGTACTCTGTATATGCCTATATGGGAAAAGAATCTAAAAATAAGAGTGAGTATATGTATATGTATAACTGATTCACTTTGCTGTACACCTCAAACTAACACAACATTGTAAATCAACTATACTCCAATAAAATTTTTTTTAAATCACACTTTTAATTAATATAACTTTAAAAAAATATTTTTATTTATTTATTTAGGCTGCACTGGATCTTAGTTGCGGCACACAGGATCTTTAGTTGTGGCATGTGGGATCTTTTAGTTGTGGCATGCATACTTCTTAGTTGCGGCATGAAGACTTCCTTAGTTGCAGCATGCAAACTCTTAGATGCGACATGCATGTGGGATCTAGTTTCCCGATAGGGATAGAACCCAGTCCTCCTGCACTGGGAGTGCGGCGTCTTACCCACTGGACCACCAGGGAAGTCCCTAATTTATTATAACTTTAGAATAAGCTTTAATATCTGATTACGTTACTCAACTTTCAATATCTTTCTTTTAACACTTAAAAATATATTCATATTTTCTTCCTTTTGAAGAAAAACTTTTTAAGATATGACAAATAAAGACACTACCATAATTTTATACAAGCAAAATATTAATTATTAAATTTGAAGAGAATTATTTTTAAGTTTTCTGGACTTTAGTTAATGATTATTTTTTAAAAACTACCAATAAGACTTGAGAAAGTATATTTGCTGTGATGTTTGGTGATGCTCTACTCCACGACCAGGGGATGTGAGTCTCCATTATTTTATGTTTTCGAGGCCTGACTTTATTGACAAAATTATAAGCACCTTAGATGTAGGAAAGAAAATGCATTTACTACAGAAAGTAAATAAGGTAATTGACATATTACATATTAATAAAAAAGTAGAACAGGATGCTGTCCAAACAAAAATTCTGGGACTTCCCTGGTGGTGCAGTGGTTAGGAATCTGCCTGCCAATGCAGGAGACACAGGTTCGATTCATGTTCCGGGAAGATCCCACATGCTGTGGAGCAACTAAACCCATGTGCCACAACTACTGAGCCTAGACTCTAGAGCCCACGAGCCACAACTACTGAGTCCACACGTCACAACTATTGAAGGCCGGATGCCCTAGAGCCCACACGCTGCAACTACTGACCCCACGCTCTGCAACTACTGAGCCCACGTGCCGCAACTACTTAGCCCACGTGCTGCAACTACTAAGCCCACGCGCCTATAGTCCATTCTCCGCAACAAGAGAAGCCACCACAATGAGAAGCCCGCGCACCACAGCAAAGAGTAGCCCCTGCTCACTGCAAGTAGAGAAAGCCCATGTGCAGCAATGCAGCCAAAAAAAAATAGTAATTAATTAATTAATTAATTAGTTTTTAAAAAATGCTTAAGAAACTCAAGAATGAAATTATCCATTTATTCACTCCACAAATCTGGATAAGTGTGGACTAAGGAGCTGGGGACACACGTGGTCCATGCCTAATGGAGCTTCTATTCTGGTAGAAGGGCCAGGTAGAGTTGGGACCAACATCAAATAATAATCAGTATCATGACTGAAAAGAACAGAGTTTTGTCTGAAGCCTTAGGAATTGCAATTCAGGAGACACAGATGCAGGTAAAACCAAGAGTGTTCTGGGGAAGAGAAACAGGAGTTTATAAAGGCAAAAGCTACAAAGTAATTACAGTTGTCTTGCAAGACTTATAATTGGCTCTGATGCAAAAGAGAAATATTTGTTCCTTTATTTTTTTCTTTTCCTTTATGGTTTAGTACAGGATATTAAATATAGTTCCCTGTGCTATGCAGTAGGACCTTTTTGTTTATCTATTTTATATATAGTAGTTTGTATCTGCTAATCCCAAACTTCTAATTTATCTCTCTCCCCCACCTTTCCCCTTTGGTAACCATAAGTTTGTTTTCTATGTCTGTGAGTCTATTTCTGTTTTGTAAATAAGTTCATTTGTATCATTTTTTTAAATTTAGATTTCACATATAAGTGATATCGTATGGTTTTTGTGTTTCTCTTTCTGACTTTATTTAGTATGATAATCTCTAGGTCTATTCATGTTACTGCAAATGGCATTATTTCATTCTTTTTTATGGCTGAGTAGTATCCCATTGTGTATATATACCACATCTTCTTTATCCATTCATCTGTTGAGGGACATTTAGGTTGCTTCCATGTCTTGGCTATTATGGGAAATATTTTTTCTTAAGAGATAGGCTGAAAGGGCTTCCCTGGTGGCACAGTGGATAAGAATCTGCCTGCCAATGCAGGGAACACAGGTTCGATCCCTGATCCAAGAAGATACCACATGCCGCGGAGCAACTAAGCCCGTGAGCCACAACTACTGAGCCTGTGCTCTAGAGCCCGCAAGCCACAACTACTGAAGCCCACATGCCTAGAGCCCATGCTCCACAACAAGAGAAGCCACCGCAATGAGAAGCCCGTGCACCACAATGAAGAGTAGCACCCGCTTGCCACAACTAGAGAAAGCCTGCACGCAGCAACAAAGACCCAATGCAGCCAAAAATTAATTAATTTAATTAAAAAATTTTTTTAAAAAGAGAGAGGTAGGCTGTCACAAGTTATTTAGGGTAAGGGCCCCATAAGTATCTTGGGTTTCTGGAACACTGTGCAGATGATCTGGATGCCTGTGTTAAGGCAATAAGTGGTCAAAAGTTCAGATTCCATCCAAGCTGAGACATGCATAAGTCCCACCTCATCAGTGGCCTCCTGGCTCCATTTTAGAGAGCTCTCTTAGCAATACTGACTCCATTCTGATTTTTCTTTTACACCAGAAACTGGAATGTAAAGTAGAGAAAGCTGCAGGTGCCCCAGGGGAGATGTGACCCAGCCTAGGCATCAGAAAGAGTTGCCTTGAAAATGTGATGAGTAAGCTAAGAGCTGAAGGACCAAAGGAGCTAGCAAGGCAAAGAACAAAAGAACATTCCAGGTGAAGGGAGCTCAGGTATGGAGCCAGGTGAGAAATTATTGACTAAAATGAGAAATCTGTGATTACGGACTTCCCTGGTGGTCCAGTGGTTAAGTTTCCACTGCAGAGGAGTATGGGTTTGATCCTTGGTCAGGGAAGTTCCACATGCCATGCAGTGTGGCCAAAAAACCCAAAATCTGTGATTACAAATAGTGACATTGTCACTCAAGAATTACTAATGCCATTTCTATTCATAAAAGGGATTTGCTCATAGGGTCCTCGGAACAAGATGTGGACTGAGTTTCATCTTCACAGTAAGCAATCTGGTAGATTACACAGTTCTACTATTCTGAAGTAGAAACATATTCTACTATGTTCCATCTAAGATTGGTATTCTTTCTGCAGTTGCAAAAACACAATATTCAACTGCTTTTGTATAGCTTCGTCAACTGCTTTTGTATAGCTTTGTAGCTTCATACAATATAAATATCCTATATCCCAATATATTGACTGGTTTTTGTATCTTACAAAAATATTTTGCACAGAGGATGCTTTGGATTATTTTTTTTCAGAATTTAGAATGTTGCACATGGTGGGAGGAGGGGTACAGTTGGAAGCCTTTAACTACTAAGTAGAAATTTCATGATGTTCTATATTTGAATGTGTAATTTCATTAGTGATGTATTCTTTTTCTTTCTTTTTTTGCTGTTTGCAGTGACTATTTCAGAGTTCAAATTACAAGTTTTACTTTGAAGATTTTATAAAAATACAATTGCTTACTTTAATTTACAATATTGAATTTTCAAATAAAACAAGGATGCACAGTGATTGAGGTCCTAGCCAATGTAATAAAGAGACAAAAACTAGGAAGTTGAATAATGGAATGATGCTTGTCTTACAAAATTCAAAGTGATCAACATAAAATCTAGTGGAAGTAGTAAGAGAGTTCCATTAGGTGGGCAGGTATGGTTCCAACAAAGAGTAACCATTCACCCGGAAACCAAGCCAGACCCTGAGGGGCCCTCCTGGGTACAAGTCTCTTCATGTCCTGGTTTCTGATTTGTAAAAAAAGCTTTAGTCTCCTAGGCCTTCCCCAAGTTCCAAAGATCAGACTCAAGCAGTTAAGTATTATAGAAGTGAGAAAATGCAGAAACAAAGGAAAAGCAGTCAAACAAGATAAGTTCTAAGCCTGAACAATAGAGTCACAGGACTCCTAGTTCCTCCTGAAAGGATATAGATAACAATCTGATGCATATCCTTGAGATTTTTACAGAAACTAGGACCCCCCACCCCCGCCCCGGGTTGGAAACTGCTAACCACAAGCACACAGACACCAGACTGGTTGGAACCAGAAGGTTGAGGATTGAGATTCCTGAAATATCACCTTGTTACTGCACCACCAACCAATCAGAAGAATGTCCACAAGCTGATCACGCACCCTATGACCCTCACCCCTAGTGTTGCCTTTAAAATCCCTGAAAGCCATGAGGAAGTTTGGGTCTTTTAAGCATTGGCTACACATTCTCCTTGCTTACTGCCCTGCAAATAAACACTGTACTTTCCTTCACGACAACCTGGTGTCAGTAGATTGGCTTTACTACATGGCAGGTGAGCAAATGTAAGTTTGGTTTGGTAATAGTTTTTCACATAGGAGAACATCCTTACAAGGAACATCCAGTTAGAAATGTAATGCAAAATAATCCCAACAAAAACTATAAAAAAATTTACCAAACTTACTCAGTAGATTCAACCAATCTTAAGCCTAATGGAACTCGAAATGTGAATTCTAAAATTTTTCTAAAAGATAAATAATATCTGCCAAAACTTTTTGAAGAAGAGGAATGATGAGAGCACACTGTCCTATCACAGGTAAAATACTGATGGCTGTGAAATGAAAATAGTGTGGCTTTGCACTGCTGCAGGCAACTTGACCAATGGGAATTTAGCACATGACAAAGTCAAAGTTCAAAAATGTAAAGGAAGAATGGATTATTTTTTAAATGGTATTGAGACAACTTTCTGTCCATACAGGAAAATCTGAGAAGTCTTTCTGGTGTATGGGAGCAAAATTTGCCACCCCAAATTGTGTCTCTTTGGCATGAGGATTAATACAGGCTGATTATTTTTAAGAAACAAGAGACTCAGGAAGTCTTTCTTTCTCCCTTCCCTTTAGCTGCCTAAAGAAGTTAGATAAAGGGCTTATTTACAGAATAAAGCTGTCCAGAGTTATCTGCAAAGAATATGGGTTAGGTGTGGTGGGGGAAACTCAGCAGGACCCAGAGACCAGAGTTTGCTTTGTGTCCCCTCACCTCTGCCTGGCCCAGCAAACATTTATTTACCAAACATTTGCTTTTTCAACTTCCTGTGAATTGCCTTTCTCCTCTTTGAAGTTCCAAACTACTATCCCCAACATCTCTTTTGTCTTTAGCTGAAGATGGTATTTAAGGTCAGGATTTCGGCCATTTGGGTGAGTTACTTAGTTTTCCTGGGTCTCTCCCATGTACAGGTTATTAAACTTTTGTTTGATTTTCCCCTGTTAATCTGTCTCATGTCAATTTAATTCTTAGACCAGCCAGAAGAACCTAGAAGGGTAGAGGAAAATTTCTTCTTCCCCAACATCAGTTTAAGAATCACACAGCCTTGGGACTTCCCTGGTGGTCCAGTGGTTAAGACAATGCACTTCCAATGCAGGGGGTGCAGGTTCGATCCCTGCTCAGGGAACTAAGATCCCACATGCCATATGGTATGGCAAAAACAAAACAAAACAAAACAAAAACACACAGACTTAAAATGTTTTGTATTGAATAAGGATGTAAATGTTAAAAAGTGAAATTATAAAAGTACTAGAAGAAACCAAGGGGGAATTTTTTTAAATTAATTAATTAATTAATTTATTTATTTATTTATTTATGGCTGTGTTGGGTCTTCGTTTCTGTGCGAGGGCTTTCTCTAGTTGCGGCAAGTGGGGGCCACTCTTCATCGTGGTGTGTGGGCCTCTCACTATCGCGGCCTCTCTTGTTGCAGAGCAGAGACTCCAGACACACAGGCTCAGTAGTTGTGGCTCACGGGCCCAGTTGCTCCATGGCATGTGGGATCTTCCCAGACCAGGGCTTGAACCCGTGTCCCCTGCATTGACAGGCAGATTCTCAACCACTGCGCCACCAGGGAAGCCCTAAGGGGGAATATTTTTGATTGTTGGGTGGGAAAGTGAAACCAAACAGAACCCTGTGGGTCTCCCAGGTACAAATCCTTTCTGTGTCCCCCGTTTCTTGTTTGTAGAAAATAAGCTTCATTCAGCTTCCATGACCTTCCCTGAGTTCCAAAAGGCAGGTTCAAACAGTTGCTAATCAGGGAAGGGAGCGAATGCAGAAACAAGAGAGAAGTCAAGAAACAATAGTACAGACTTGGGGCTGGGTCCTTGTTCTTCCTGAAGGAATATATATAATAATACCTTTGAATTCTTCTGCAGGAACTAAGGTCCCCACCCAGGTGGAAGATGGTAACTTCAAGCTGAGCATAAGATTCCTGGAGCACCACCCTGTTACCTCACCACCAGGCAATCAGAAGAAAGTCACACACCCTGCAAGCCTTACCCTAAATTTGCCTTTAAAAACTTCTCACTGAAAACCATCAGGGAGTTCAGGTTTTTTAGCACAAGCCACCCATTTTCCTTGCTTGACCTGGCAATAAACCTTTCTCTGCTCCAGACTCCCACATTTCAGTTTGTTTGGCCTCACTGTGCGTCGGGCACACAAACTTGTGTTCAGTAACAAAAATACTGTTAGGGACTGAATGTTTATGTCTCCCCCAAATTCATATGCTGAAATCCTAACCCCCAGGGTGATGGAGTCTGGAGGTGGGGCCTTTGAGAGGTAATTATGAATGGGATTTGTGCCCTTATAAAAGAGGCATCAGAGAGCTCCCTCACTCCTGCCAGGTGGGGACACAGTGAGAAGACAGCTGTCTAGAAACAGACAGTGGGTCCTCTCTAGACACTGTATCAGATGGTGACTTGGTCCTGGACTTTTAGCCCATAGAAGGTGAGAAATAAATTTCTGTTGTTTGTAAGCCATGTATGGTATTTTGTTATAGCAGTCCAAACAGACTAAGACAATGACTTACTAATGAGGATATGAAATGCAAAAGCCATAAAGAAAATAAATAGGTTGGACTTGGCTGCATTAAAATTTAAACTTCTATATGGCAAGACACCATAAAAAAGTTAAGCAAATAATGCACAAAATTTTTTTAACATAAGAAGAAAATTACAACAACCCAGCAGGAGGGGAAATGCGTAAAGGATGTGAGTAGACTGTTTAGATAAAGAAAACTACAAATGGTTAACAGAAGCATTCTCTTTTAATAGTTATCAGAGAAATGAAAATTAAAATAGTGAGATATCATTTAAGCTAATTAGATGAGCATAAATAATAAAGATTAATAATATCCAGTGTAGGGACTTCGCTGGTGGAGCAGTGGTTAAGAATCTGCCTGCCAATGCAGGGGACACAGGTTTGAGCCCTGGTCCAGGAAGATCCCACATGCCGTGGAGCAACTAAGACCGTGAGCCTGCGCTATAGATCCCGCGAGGCACAACTACTGAAGCCCACGTGCCTAGATCCCATGCTCCACAACAAGAGAAGCCACGGCAATGAGAAGCCCTTGCACCACAACAAAGAGCAGCCCCTGCTCGCCACAACTAGAAAAAAAAACCCCGCGTGCAGCAATGAAGACCCAACACAACCAAAAATAAATAAATAAATTTATTTAAAAAAAGTAATAACATCCAGTGTAAGAAAATGAATCTGTATGTTTCTAGCGTGGGAAGGAAAACTTATTCTTATACATTTTCGGTAGGAAATTGGTATAGGACTTTATAAAGAACTATTTGTAAGCATCTATCAATCAGATTTTAAAGTGTACATATACTTTATGATAGCAATAACATTTATAAAAAGCCCATCTATAGAAATAATCATGCATGTTAAGTGGATGATTATAGAAGTACTGTTTATCGTAATGAAAACTAGAAACACCCTAGATGTTCATCAGAAGGGGAATTTCATTAAACTGTGTCACCTTAATATTATAGAAAAGTATGCAGTGGTTTAAAAGGATATAAGAAAGTCCAGTTCAGGACAGCAGACCAATGAGACATGCCACCTTCCACTTGTCTGAGACCTCCTGCTTCTAGCAGTGCCTTCTTCATCCCAAAGCTCCCTGATGACACACCCTGAGTGAAGTCTGCTGGTCAGTGAGTGGTCCCCTGAGTTCCCAGTCAAACTCACTAGAAAGATCCCTGGGGGGACATGACTTCCATCCAAAACAACAGCATAAATTTCCATTGGCCACTGAGCTCTCCTGTAACAAACATCCACCAATCACCATGCAGAAAAAAGAGAACCAATAGTTTACAAGAGAAATACTTTCACAAACAAATGGCCAGGCATGGAACAATAATTTGTGAACAACATAAAAGATGAAAACTCTCTAACATACTGGGAGAAACGTAAGAAGATTTTCGCCAACATAAAACCCAGATAAATGTGGAGTTACTGTGTACCAGGTACAGAGTTCAAGTATGGGAAGTTGAAAAGAGTTCTGGAGGTGGAGGGTGGTGATTGTTGCACAACAGTGTGAATGCACTTGATGCCACTGAACTGCACACGTAAAAGTGGTTACGATTATGTTATCTCTATTAAACTACAATTAAGAAAAAAAAAAAACAGAATATAATGAAAAATAAGACAGACGACCAGTTACTCGGCATTGTTCTCCTTGCAGCTGTGGTACCAAAGGAGATGTTAACGGAAGTTGTTCAATTTGACATCTGGGAAAGCTCCTGGAAAGCGGCACACATCCTGGGATGTGTCTGCCTCCGACCTACAGCTGTCTTGGGACAAGAGGGAAGGCAGCCTCACCAAAGGCATCACTACCCTGAAGACCTAACAAAGGAAAACAGACACCTTCCCCAGGGAAGAGGTGAGGACTAACCACCCTGCACCGCGAAGGCACCTTCCACCGGTCTCCTCTGTGGAGACGGTGTACAGATGACGCCCCAGCAGATGAGGTAATAAGACAAAACCCCCGTTGTGAATGTATGTGTTTCAGCCCCTTGGGAAGTCAGCTGTCTGAAGCCAATCAACTTGTGGGCATTAGTGCCAGGGAGCAGGTGACAAATCACATCCTGCTTGTTACAGCTAAAGCCAGAATGCCTCAGCTGTCGGGGAGAGACGCGTTAACCCCTCAACATCTGTTCCCATGACGCGCCTGTCATGAAGACTAGTAGAGAAATGCTTCCCTTTACTCTTGGTAGCCAAAGGGGATCACTTATTCCATGGGCACAGGGGATAAAAAAATTCTTAGTCGTCCTCATTAGAAAGACCATTAAACCATAAATTGCACAGGTCATGGAGGCATAGGACAAATACTCCAACTGCTAGCCCTCCTCTTTCATTTTTGAGGTCAGAAACTTGGGCCTGGAAAAGCTAATATTTTTCACAAATTTAGCAACTAATTTGGGAACTTAAATTCATGCTTGGAAGTGTAAGAGAAGAAAATAATTTTCCCTCTACCCTCTGAGTTCTTGGCTGAGACCCTCCTAATAATAAAAGACAGATTGACAAGAGACAAAAGAACAGAAGTTTATTAACATGTATACCTCATAGGTGCATGGAATATACTCAGGGAAACTGTAAATCCCCAGATTACCCAAGCCACCACCTTAAATACCATCTTCAGCTAAAGACAAAAGAAAGATGTTGGGGAAGGGAGGCCAGTCATGGTGATGGTGGGGGTTATTTCCAGGAAGAGTAAAGTAAACAAGGGTAAAGTTGTTATATAGATTCAAGTGTGTGCCTCCCTCACTTATTAGACTGTCTTGTAATTTAGAGCCATCTTCCTCTTCCTGGTACATAATAGGTGATACCGATACAAATGGAGATTTGTTTTGTAAATGTAAATGTCCCTTACAAAAAGGTAACTTCTACTCTGTTTTCAGAGCTTCTACGGCCTCAGCTGTTTCTCAAAATAATCCTTGTGCCAAAGAGGCATATTTTGGGGTGGCATATTCTGCTACCCTTCAGCAAGCTCTAATATCTGTAAGAAAAATGGATAGTTTTGATATTTTTCCCAAAAAAACTACACATTCACTATCACCTTGAAAAAAAAAATCTAGACGCTTGACTGTATTTTATTCTGTTGAGTTGTTAACTGTTCTGGTATTTATAGTTCTGTTTCCCTAGTGAAGACTGCGGTTTCAAAAGCCACTGTCCCTCCCCCATACATCACCATCTCCCTTACTCTGCTTAATTTCTTGGCAGTTGGGACCTTGTCTCTAGTCTCCAGGTCAAGAAGAAATCACACTCTAGAAAGATGATCTAAAATATTAATTTAAAATGTCATACATTATCTATTCTGGGTTTTATATAAACCATAATGTAAACTATGTTGGATTATATTAACACTGATTCATTTTTTAAATAAATCTTATTTGGTGTCTAGAAATTTTTTTCCTTAGAACTCTAAATTTTTCAGCTATAGAGGCCACATATTCTCTCCATATAGGCCCTCAGAGCATAAATCTGTGTTTTCCTGAAGAAACAGTGTCAACAATATGTATCAAAGATCTTTATTTTTTAATGGCGACTAAAGAGCTCTCAGAAGGTAGAAGTGATTCGACACGTTAAACACAGGGGCTAAAAACCTTGCAGAGGAGAAAGGTCCTCGCGTCTTTCACATTTTCATGTGCTTGTGCAGTGGGTCAGTTTTCCTTCATGGCCTCCTTTTGTCTCTGTACTTTGCAGAGGGTGGAAACAAAGTCTCGGTATTTACATCAGTAGCACTAATATAACCGGTTTTGCTTAACTGATTTATTTCCATTACTACGCAACATTTCTGATGGTGGATTATACAAGTAACATGACATAGTCCTATCTGATCCATGTTTGTTCATGAATCAACCTAGCTCTTACATCCTCCTTACCTTTCTCTTTACAAAAGATTTTGTTTAAAAAAAAAATTAAAGGGGGAGCAGATGGAGCACTCTTCAGCACACATTAAGCCTTAAATGTGAAAATAGGGAACTTGCCTGGTGACGCGGTGGTTGAGAATCCGCCTGCCAATGCAGGGGACACAGGTTCGAGCCCTGGTCCGGGAAGATCCCACATGCCGCGGAGCAACTCAGCCTGTGTGCCACAGCTACTGAGCCTGCATGCCACAACTACTGAAGCCCACGCACCTAGAGCCTGTGCTCCACAACAAGAGAAGCCACTACAGTGAGAAGCCCGCGCACCGCAACAAAGAGTAGCCCCCGCTCGCTGCAACTGGAGAAAGCCCATGCGCAGCAACAAAGACCCAAAGCAGCCAAAAATAAATAAATAAATAAATAATTTTTTCTTTTTTAAATGTGAAAAGAAGCTGAGGTAGATAGAAGGATCTTGCAATGTCCACCTGTGAGCTACAGGGACATGGGGACACATGTAGACATCTCCCTGAGGCTGCAGCCCTGCTTTGTGTCTCCCCACCTTCTTCCCTCCAACGCAAGAGGCTAATGGACAGGCACGGCGTTTCTCCCTTAGTTCTGAGAATGCAGAAGTAAACACTTTCCTACCAACTCCCTGGTGGTCACTGTCTTGCCTCTCCTGAGCATCTCTTTGCCCATACCTCTTTTTCTGTATCCTTCTAAAGAAGGACAGAAATTTGGGGATTCAGTCCACTCTTCACTTCCCAAGTACAGAAACTGACAGCTCTCTCCCCAAAGTCACTCTGGCCGTAGTCCAGTCACCTGTAGGAACAGACCAAGAAGCAACAACTGGACCACTTCTCTTTTTCCTTCTCAAACAAGCTAAAAGAAATTATCCTGATATTTGTTCAAATGGTAAGGAAGACCTTTTTCAAGACTATTGCGATAGGGGCAAGAGATCAGGCCCAACTCTGAATGCAGCAAAGATGGCTAGGGGTTTACAGCCAACGAGCAGACTGTGAGGTTGGTGGATGGGAAATCACTAAGAGGAGACATCCAGGATGGGGAATTCTGGCTAAACCAGTCTAACTGGATTCTTGCTGAAGGCATCAAGGATGAGACACCAGTAGTGGGGGATGAGGAGTTTGATCAGATATCAAGAGTGGGTGAATCTGGCTAAACTGACTTAGCAGGATTTTTTGCTAAGATTGTCTTTAGCAGGCTGTGGATGAGGAGGCTGTGTAAAGTTTGGTCAAACAGAGAGTCTTTGTGAACCAGCTGACTTAAATTGGGGTAGCCAGGGAAACTGCAAGACTCCTTCCTTCCTCAGGAATGCCTGGGCCAAGGAGCTGGTGCTGGTGGTGTCCTTCACCATCGGGGGACTCATTATAATTCTGCCCACAATCAGCCCCTACACCAAGTATGCCATCATGATCAACCAGGCCTCACCTTACAACCACCCAGTGCTCCTCCTAGACAATGGGAACCTACTCAATGGGTCCAGCCACCCACAGGACCCACAGGGCCCAAGCTTGGAGTGGCTGAAGAAACTGTGAGCATCTACATTGACAGGGAGGGGTCCTTTTCCCTGGATCCCCTAATGAAAATGTGAACACTGAAAAAAAAAAAAAAAAAAATGGGGGCAGCAAGCGTATGTGCATGTACATGTACGTGTGTTTAATTATGGGAATGGAAGAGGCAGAAACAAGTGTATTTTTAGATGAGACAAGTCACTTCCCTAGGCCCAGTTATTCCACGCTGCTTGGGGATTGGTGCCCGCCTCCATCCAGAGATTTGAACCAGTGAAGGTTTGCTCCATCTGTTTTTTGAAATACAACTATAATCCCAGGGAAAAACAACTACTTGTCTCAGGGACAAACCAGCCAGGGAAATTTCGAAGAAACGAGACAAGAGCTGGGGGGACTGGCCCACAGCACTGTCGTGCTCATCCTTCAGGATTCCGCCTGGCTGGCTTCATTCCCACAATGTCTGCACAGTCTGCATACTAAGCCCTAAGGCTGAGGAGTCTGCCTTTAGTCCTCAGACATTTGTTGAACACCTACCTGAGCTGGGCGCTGAGAAGGTGCTGAGGATCTTGACCCCACTCTTGAGGAGCCTGCAGTCTGGAAGGGGAGGTGAAGATGCAAACACTCCCAGGACACCGGGGATGGGGTGGTGGGGGTGTCCAAGGCAGCTGGGGTGCAGCGCCAAAGGCAGGAAAGAAGGAAAGGGGAGGAGGACAAGTCAGAGAAGCTTCCCTGCCTCTCTCCCTCTCCCTGCCTCCCTCCTCTCTGACAATAGGAGAATTCATTTTGCTGTTTTATTTAATCCCAGTAATTCTGCAGAGTCTAGCTAACTGCTGGCACATAGATGCTCAAAAACAGTTTAATTCACTGACTGAACAAACCCCATTTTTCCTCTCAGAATGTCTCCTTGGCATGAGGATTATGTCAAGCTGATAATTTTTAAGAAACAGAAGACTCAGGAAGTCTTTCTTTTTACCTCCCTCTTACTGCCTAAAGAATTTAGATAAAGGCCCTGACCCAGGAAGAGCTCCATCACCAGAGATATCTACAAAGAATACTGGCTGGGTGTGGCAGGGGTCACTCAGCAGGGCCTGGAGACCAAAGTCCTCTCTGCGTCCCACTGTCTCTGCATGGCATAGCAAACATCTGTTCACCAAACATTTGTTTTTCCACTTCCAAGTGAATTGTCTTTCTCCCCTTTGAAGTCCCAAACCCCTACCCTTTCTCCTTCCCTCAGATGACATATAGGCCTCAATTGCCTAACTCGCATTCTTATGGAGACCCCGTAGGTATGTAGTATGTAATTAAACTTTATTTTCTCTTGTTAATCTGTCTCATGTCAGTGTGGTTCTTAGACCAGCTAGAGGAACCTAGAAAGAGTAGAGGGAAATTTTTTCCTTTCCCAACGTGGCACCATGAGCTTCCGGCTGGCATACCAATGCCTCCTTCTCTTTGCTGCTGCTCTTCAGTTTTCTGGATCGCCAAGGCATTGATAAGGGTATCCAACCCCACTATGAGGAAACGTATTAGCTCTGTAGGGGAGGAAAAAACTCTCCCTCTTCCCTCCTAGGTTCTCCAACTGGGGCCCTGCAAATTAGACTGATACGAGACAGATTAAGTAGAGAAGCTCGGAGTTTATTAATGCGTGCAGCACGTATAGACATGGGGAAACTCAGGGATGAGTAACTCAAAGGGGTGGTTAGAACTTGGGCTCATATAGCATCTTAACAAAAAACAATAAATCTCTAGAGCTGTGACAAGACTTAGGAAAAGATGTTCAGGATTTAAAGGCAGCAAACTTGGGAAGGTAAATATATGGGGAGAACTCATGGAAGATAAGTGTTGTTTTAGTAGCCTTGTTACATAGATTCCTCTCCTGCTATTTTGGGGGCTGAGAAGAGACTCAGAGCCATCCTCCTCTTTCTGGTACAGTACAGGGAGAAACTTTTACAAATGGGGATTTATATCGTGCTTTTAGGCAGATGGGGAGGGTGGAGAGCTTTGTTTGGCATCTGCTGTTTCTCAGTTGTCTTCAGCTCAAAATAATCTTTATGCCCATGTGGCATGTCTTGGGGTAGCCTGTTCTGATCCCCTATAGCCCTTAATCTTGATTGGTGGCCAAATGCACTGCCCATGTTTAAGGACAAACATGATGATGCAGGATTTATATACCAGTAGTATAACAGAGTTAAGATGCCCTGGGAGGAGGTGGACCAGACTTGTCACCTTATTCCAAATGGCAAAGGCTACCTAATGTGATGGGTTGTATGCCCTTGGCTGTATCAAAGAGTGAGATTTCTTTCTATCTTTGCAATCCTTTTAGTGAGTTACACTGAATGCCTGTGATGTGCATCGAATTCTGGTTTAATGCTTTATTTGATAATAATGTTGTTTTCTTTTTCTTCTACTTCTGTGGAGCAGTATTCTGGGGTGGGAAAGGATTTTGCAATTTTATTTCCCCCGCACTGGCCGAAAACAAGCCCCAGCACACCTGGCCCAGAGTACCTCCAGGTGGTTGCAGACTCAGCCCCCTACCCCAAGGAGTGCTCTTCTCCCAGCCACACCTAAAGCCCCAGGGTACTCTGGAAAAGACCAAGGCCCTGTAGCCCAGGCCAATTATCATTGATCAAAATTTCTGGGGTAGAGCTGGGAAATCAGCATGTTTTTTAAAACTTCCCAGGAGATTCTAGCGTGCAGGCACTAGAGAGATTTGCAGCTCTGGGAGACAAAAACCCAACTCTTGCTGGAATAGGAGCCTCAAGCAGAGCTATGTAGGGGTCGAAAATGGCCAAGCTCCCCATGAGGAGACACCACATCTCTTCCTGCTCCAGGTCTCTCAGGCTTCTCGGTCTCCCTGTCCTTTCTCAGCCTGGGCCTTTAGCCTTTCCTTCAATTTTGGGAACAATAGATTGTCATTCATTTCATTTCACTTAAGTTAGCTCACAATGAAAAAACCTCATACAGTTATTGGAAGGAAATGTAGGGGAAGAAGAGGGACGACCCTCTCAGGGTCCCTGGCTAGGTCTGAAAATTAAACGGATAAAGACAAATGAACAGGAGAAAAGCATACACATTTATTTAATATCAGTTTTATATGACATGGGAGCCTTCATAAGAAAATGAAGACCTAAAGAAACAGTTAAAACTGAGCGTTTTTATGCTAAGTTTGATGAAGAGTGCACGGTCATGAAGGAACAGGATAGGACAGGGTATGAAGTCAGTGTAGTAAACTGGGGGAAACAGCAAGGCCTGTGTGCTCAGAGTCTTCTCAGTGTCCCTCCAACCGGGAGATAAGGAGGCTCCTGTACTCTGGGTATAAGGAGGGCACCTCTTATAAGAGGATCTCATGACCTGCTTCGGGGGAAGTGGGAGGTCAGAGAACCCTTTCAAGCACCTGTCACTTCTCAAATGCCTTCAGTTTAAAATACTCAATATGCCCAGGTGCCAAGATGGCGCCAAGGGGTGCCTTCTGAACCCCATCAGAAGGAACTCTTACTTTCAGCTTTATACTGAAAAATCTAACCATGAGTTAGATTTTTTTATAACCTCTCAAAACTTAGAAACTCCAATCCAAACTTCCTAAGACCACGGCCCTGTTAAAGAAAATATCATTATGACACTTGTTAAAACAGTAAAGGAGACTCTCTTCAGGACTATGGTGAAAGGTGTCAAGACTATTGCAATAGGGGCAAAAGATAGGTCCAACTCCAAATGCAGCAAAGATGGCTGGGGGTTTATAGCCAATAAGCAGAGTGAGGGGTCAGTGGATAGGAAATCACTAAGAGGAGACATCCAGGGTAGAGGATTCTTGCTAAACTAACTTAAGAGGATTCTTGCTGAAGGCAGGCTGGGGTTGTCAGATATCAAGGGTGCAGGGGTGAGGAATTTGATCAGATATCCAGGGTGAGCAGATATTGAAGGCATTCAGGACACTGTCAGGGAAGAAGAAAACTTTCCCCTACCCTTCTTAGGTTCCTCTGGTTGGTCTAAGAATTAAATAGATATGAGACAGATTAACAGGAAAAAATCAAACTTAATTTTGTATGTATAGGAATCCCACATACATGAGCAGTTCAGAGACAGAAAGGTAAAATGAGGTATATATGTCATCCTGAGCTAAGGAATGGGATAGGGGCCTGGGGCTTCCAAGGACAGGAAGGTAATTCACAGGACAGTAAGAAGAAGAGCAGGTGTTTGGTAATTAGATGTTTGACCTGCTGTATATATTGGGCCACTTAGATAAAATTTATCTCTCAGTAATAAATTTTCTGGGAAAAATCCCCAATTTAAATTCTTCTAGGTACTTAAGGGAGGAGCAATAACTTCTCTTAAACCAGCGGGGTCTCAGTTGCCTTTAGCTTGAACTAATCCTCATGCACATTTTTGGGAGGCTTTTCCTGAATCCTGACAACATGCCATCCCAAAGTATGCCATTTTTGTATACTGATTATTTTGAGCTGAAGGCACTTTAAAAACAGCAAATCAGGGAGAGGCTTTCTCTGAACTCCCCTCATTCACCTAAAGACAGATCCTGCAAAAGGAATTCACTTGTCATAAATCGTATCCCCGGGAGTTTCATCCACCAGGAGAGAAGACTAGTAATTGACATCACATCCAGAATTTGTCCCAGTCTATCATACCTCCCATCTATTCCTCTAAGGGCTCCGACATCTTTCCTGAAAACCACTCACTCTCTCCTAAGGGGCCCATATTCCCTATCCCCTTCCCCTATTAAGATGGTATATAAGCTCTTACTTATATATGCTTTTTTTAGGTATTCACTTTTTTTCCTGTGATGCCTTTGTGCACGTAACATTCAAAATTAATTGGGAATTCCCTGGCAGTGCAGTGGTTAGGATTCCGCACTTCCAATACCGGGACTCAGGTTCAATCCCTGATCAGGGAACTAAGAACACGCAAGCCACACGGTGAGGCCAAAAAAAAAAAATGAAACAAAAGAAAAAAATTAATACATTTGTATACATTTTCTTCTGCTAATCTGCCTGTTGTCAGGGTACTTCATAGACCCAACCATCAAATCCAGGAGGGTAGAGGGAAAGTCTTTCCACCCCTACAATACCAAGGGTAGGGGATTCTCTCTAAACGGAGTTAGCAGGATTTTGGCTATAGCTTGATTTGTCAGGCCAAGGACAGGGCTCAAGGACAAGGCATAGTCAAAAAGGAAGCTGTCTAAAGTTTGGTCTCAATCTCTGTTTCCATCACTTCTCAGCCTTTACTTCATGTTCCAGCAACAGCTGCTTGTATCCACACACATGCACACACTCCACTCCTTTGACCATGCAATCTTCTATGCTTGAAATATTCATTCACCTTTTGATCTATAACCCACATTCAAGAGTTAAATAAGCTTAGATAAATTCCTTGAAAAATATAATTAGCAAATATGACATAAAAACATCTAAAGAATCCCTAATCTATAAAGAATTCATAATAAAAAAAAAATCCTCCCTCTACAGAAAGGCCCAGACCTAGAGGTCTTTCCTGGAGAATTCTATCAAACATTTAAGATAGAAATAATACCAATGCTATACAAGCTCTTTCAGAAAATGGAGGAAGAGGAAATACTTCACAACTTGTTTTGTAAGGCCTATGTGACCCTGACACCAAAACCTGATTAAGACTTTGCAAGTAAAGAAAATTACAGACAGATGCAAATATCCTTAACAAATATTAGCAAATCTACTTTAGTAATATATCAAGAATTAAGCTTATCATGACCCACTGAGACTTATCCTAGAAATATAAGGATGGTTTAACATACAAAAATCAATTTATGTGGGCTTCCCTGGTGGCACAGTTGTTAAGAATCCGCCTGCTAATGCACGGGACACGGGTTCCAGCACTGGTCCGGCAAGATCCCACGTGCCACAGAGCAATGAAGCCCGTGTGCCACAACTACTGACCTTGCGCTCTAGAGCCAGTGAGCCACAGCTACTGAGCCTGCATGCCACAACTATTGAAGCCCGTGCGCCTAGAGCCCGTGCTCCACAAGAGAAGCCACCGCAATGACAAAAGAAACCCCCACTTGCCACAGCTAGAGGAAGCCCACGTGTAGCAACGAAGACCCAATGCAGCCAAAATTTTTAAAAAATTAAAAAAACAAAAAAAAAATCAATTAATGTGATTCTCTACATTACATTGAAAAAGATAAACTTTGAAAACATTATGCTAAGTGAAAGAAGCCAGCCACAGAAAATCACAAATGGTATAATTACAATTATATGAAACATCCAGAATAGGCAAATCCATAGAAACAGAAAGTAAATTAGTAGTTGCCTAGGGAGGAGGGAATAGAGAGTGATTGCTTAAGGATATGGGTCTTTTGGTGTTATGAACATATTTTAAACCGATTGTAGTGATGGTTATACTCTTTAAATGGGTAAACTGTATGCTATGTAAATTATATCTCAATACATGCTATAAAGACCTCTTAGGATGTCCCAAAATGCCCTGTAGGACATTTGTCATGTATCATTCCATGTTCAAAAGGCCAGACCTCCTAACTTAAAAATACAGTGAGGGAATTCCCTGGCAGTCCAGTGGTTAGGACTCAGCACTTTCACTTCTGAGGCCTGGTGTCGATCCCTGGTGAGGGAACTAAGATCCTGCAAGCCACGTGGCATAGCCAAAAAAAGAGAAAAATACAATGAAATCTTTTCAGAAAGATAAATCAAGTTTATCTAAACCTAGACAAATACTTTAAAGACAAACAGGAAGAATGCCTCTTCTACTCCACACATGCTCTCAATTTCTGGGAACTTGTACTTGGAATAATGTGGTTTCCTACCACTGAGGCTCTGATGCCTGACCCCTGTGGCCTCATGTCTCTCAAGGACTGGGCAGAAGTTCTGGCACCAAAGTATACAACTTTTGCACAGGCTTCATTCATGGAAACTGGTTTTCCTTTTTTGTTGTTGTAGTTGCATTTCATTTTTTTCAGGCATTATTCACGTCTTATTAAGCATGGTATCCCTTGCACCTAACAGTGCCTAAAACTCAGTAGGCATCCAATAAATATTTGTTAACTGAATAAGGGCAGGAGGGCAGGGAGGGAAGCCTGATATCTGTAACTATAAATTGCAGACTCTTGTTATTTCTGTACTTTTGACATAAACAACTACAAAAAAATGGCAGCATCTTGTAGGGATCTCCATGTCAGGGAATTTTATTGTCAAATTTCAGCGGATTTTTTTTTTTTTTTTTACTTCTTTTTAAGTCGTGTTAGTATTTTGCTGTTATTACATGCTGTGATGGTTTTAGAGTAGGATTTGCTAGAATCGTGTTTGCCCCATTAAAAACTCCTATTACCATTGTCATGATTGTTTCCTTCAGTTGAGCATAATCTTGTTCTCCATCTCCAGATACACTGCCCATAGGTATATAAATTACACAGTATGGCTTACCAATAACATTACTAAAGTACTTAAAATGCTTTACAAGCAAACCTTTTACAGTTATAATTACAAAATTTGTGAGATAATGTTACTCACTATGATGTGGAACCTTGTGATACATTATTTAGTGTTTTTTTTTTTTTAATAAATCTGTTGGTTTTTTTTTTTTTTAAAGTTATCCAATTTTTATTTATTTATTTATTTATTTATGGCTGTGTTGGGTCTTCGTTTCTGCTCGAGGGCCTTCTCTAGTTGCCGCAAGTGGGGGCCACTCTTCATCGTGGTTAGTGTTTTATTAAACCTGGAAGCTCACTAGCTTTAAGGAGCTTCCTCTCATAGGTAAATGGACACCAACCTACTTGGTCATTGTTCACTAGTTCTATGCCTCTGACTGTCTGAATCTCTGGTGTGCAAGGTGTAAATTTATCGGAATAAAATATAATTAAACACAGTGTAGATGCTCAATGAATACATAAAAATCCCACCATTATGGTGTAAAAGTGGTCTAAAGAATTTGATCACCTAAAGTGTGGGGTCACATTTCTGAATGAGTCAAATTCTATCAGAAGTATTACTACATTTAGAAAATGAATGAATGAATCATTAAAATAGATACATAGTGACCTCCAAGTATTTATGCACTCATTTGTTTTCACATTATTTGAACTTATTAATAATATGCTTTGAAAGATGAGACCTTTGGCTACTTGCCTACATTAGAAAACACCTGCTGTTGGAATATGTCCAAATGAATCTTCTATCCTACTTTACGCCTTTGTTTGCTTGACACCAGGTATGAGAAACCAGGTAATTTAAATTTTTTTCTACAAAAATGAATTGTTCTTTGGTTCAGTTAAAATGCCAAATGAGTAACTTACACATTTCTCATGTGTTTTTCTTGCCTGAGTGTGAAGCAGGCTCTCTGGCTACAGACACTGTCTGCTGTAGCTGAAATGAAAAGACCCAGCTCAGTGTTGGGTTCATTCTAGGATTAAAAAAGCTTTACAAGTAAGGATAGCTTTATATTAAAACCAAAATGAGACCAAAATAGAGGGGATCTTTTGCTAACTTGAATGAAAAGAATGTGTGA
This sequence comes from Balaenoptera physalus, assembly GCF_965194825.1. NCBI lineage: Eukaryota > Metazoa > Chordata > Mammalia > Artiodactyla > Balaenopteridae > Balaenoptera > Balaenoptera physalus. The sequence continues at coordinate 105,214,112 of NC_138886.1, read as the reverse complement.
TCAAGGATCCCTGTGGTAATGATAATTTTGCAGCAATCGTTCTAGACCGAAGGCAAGCTAAACAATACAGCATTTTCCATGCCATGTATAGATGGGGTTCTTATTTAACTTGCATTCCACTGTTTTTAGTGTTTGATTTAAACTAGAGTGTGAATTTTATTGTTCTTGAGCTTGTTTCCCAAGGCAGCACATAACTTGTGTATGAAGAACCAGGAGAGATGGTTAAATGGAAGAATGTGACTCAGTAGCAGGTGGGTCTCCCAGGGGCTGCTGCTGGTCCATGAGCCTCACATTCATTAAACACGAAGGTCCTAGAGGACTGACCATTCAAAGATCACAAAGGGAGTGATTCTCCTTCCAGTAAGAGTGGAATAAAGGGAACAGAATTTATATCTTGCCTTACCCAACTGAAAAACAGATCAAATATAGGAAACAACTATGGATTACTGCTTGGATGGTTTGCTGGCCACGGAGCATCATAAAGGGTGCCCAGATGTAGCCCAGCAGTGGCAGGATCCCTGGGTTAAGGAGACACAGCTCAGAGATGGGGGTGGCCACGGCAGCTATGCTTCACAGGAGAGAGTGCCCCAGAGGAGAGATCTCCACAGAGAACTCCAGAAATCTGTCTGCAGATATGTGAATGTGTTCTGAAAAGTGTGAGTACCTGAGGAGACAGGCCAGAGAAAGATCACCAGAAAGGATCAGGGGAGCAATCCCCAGGTTCACACAGTCCAGGAATAATTCATGTTCCACTCGCCAGACTGGAAAGACTCCTAAGAAACAGGGTGTTGAGAAAAGTAGTCAATAGTGTATTGTCTTACAAATTAGCCCTAGAGTAAAAATCAAGTCTTAGAAGGATCAAACTATTTACAAGTACCTTCAGTATGTACCAGGATAAAGGCTAGTAACATTTAAAGGAATACTAAAAAAAATTCCTACACCCAAGAATATATTTACCATATCTATCATGCAATAAAAAAATTACCAAATATGCAAAGATCTAGGAAACTATAACTCATGATTAGTAGAAAAATCAATCAGTAGAGACAGATCCAGAAATGATACAAATGATAGAATTAGTAGACAAGCATGTTAAAATAGCTACTATGGATGTTTTCCAAATGTTCAAGAAGGCAGAGGAACACATATGTATAAAAGGGTTATTGGAACATATGAAAAAAAAAAACAGAAAGGACCTCAAGAAATAAAAAATATAATGTCTGAGATGAAAAATACACTGGATGGAATTAACAGCATTTTAGACAATGCACAAGAAAAGATTAATGAACTTGAAGACCTAGTAATAGAAATCATCCAAAATGAAACAGAGTATCAGTGAACTGTGAGACAACATAAGTGGCCTAATATTTTTGTAACTTGAGTCCTAGAAGTATAGAGGGAGGTGATTTGATGAAAACTATAAACCCACAGCTCAAACAAACAAGAACAAAAACCAAAACTCAACAATCCCAAGCAGAAGGATCATGAAGAAAATTACTCCAAAGCATATCATAATAAAATTGCTTAAAGTGAGTGACAAAGGAAGGGCACATTCAGAACGGAGAGATGAGGATGGCAGGGGAGGAGTGGCCAGTGGGCCTAGGACCCTCTGCTTGAATGCTTGTATGTCCCTCATTTGTCCTCCTGGGCCCAGCTCACAGGCCAGCTCCTGTGAGGGACAGGAGGGGACACTGCTTACTCTTGATTGGCAAGATCTGTTTTACTGATGTAGCAGGTGAGGGAGGATATCACCCTCTCCCCTCACTCTGTGTACCTGTCTCTCCAGACTATCTTTGAAGAGGTTTGTGTTTGGAAAGGGTAGAGGAGGGAAGACTTGCCCTGGCTGAGTCTATGAATCACACTGACAACAGGCACAGTAAACAGAACAAAAGGTATGCAAATTTATTTTGAACATCACATGAATGGGGGTGTCTCAGGGAAAACAAGTGAATACCCAAAATGGTGATGAGATCTGAGAGCTTATATACTGTCTTAATAGGGGAAGGGGAGAAGGGATGTGAGCATTTTAGGGGAGAGTAAATGATTTACAAAAAAAACAACAACAAAAAACCAGATGGAAGGTGTGGTAGTTTGGGACAAAATTTGAGAGTGGTGGTGACTTCCTGTCTCTTCTCCTGTGATAAGAGTCAATCTTCCCTGGTGAGTGAAAAACTCCTGGGAGGGAATTGATGACAATTGAGTTCTTTTTTTTTTTTTTCTTTAATTTAAAAAAAATATTTATTTATTTATATTTAGGCTGCCCCCTGGTCTTAGTTGTGACATGTGGGAACTTTTTAGTTGCAGAATGCGGACTTGTTGCGGCATGCATGTGGGATCTAATTCCCCAGCCAGGGACTGAACCTGGGCCCCGTGCACTGGGGCCACAGAGTCTTACCCACTGGACCACCAGGGAAGTCCCTGGTTCTTCTTGGAGGATTTGTCTTTAGGCAGATAAGCATTTGCTTTTTTCGAGTGCCTTCAGATCGAAATAATATACCAAAGAGGCATAGTTTGGGGTGGTGTTCCTGAGTTCCTTCAAAGGAGCTTAGAATTTGTTGGTGCAGAGTTAGAGCCTTGGGAAATACAGAATCCAATATAGACCTTAGAATTTGTGGGTGCAAAGTTAGACAGCACCTTGGGAGATAATGTCACTTAAATATCTTAAGAGCCACAAAAAGACAAAAATCCCAAATGCAAGGAGGTTAGGTACCATCTTAAGGGGGAGGCTGCTGATCTTCGGATAGGAGAATTAGATAATGTACAACCTGAGTGATTGAAACATGCGCTGAGAGTCCCTTTGGTACAGAAATGTGTCCCTCATTTTGAGAAGGATCACCTGGATTTTCTGGAGCTGAGAGAATAACCTTGCTTGGGATGGTTACTTCACTCCACTCAGGTGGCACCACATGCTTGTGTCTTCATTGTGTCAATGTATCTAAAGTATGTGTAGACCTAATTCATAAATCAAACATATAGAGTTAATATTTTTGTGCATACTGAGCATTTTAAGTATTTTTAAAGTTTCAGAGATTTGGGGCCCAACAATCTTGTAATTTCAGCTTAAAATGTGTAATTAGATAACTGACCAGACTTTTTTAATTTTAAAAGAAAATCTTATTCTTTGTAAACATTATTACCATTTAAAATAACTTACAATTCATGAATTTATGAAGATGGGTGATTACTGGGAAAATTTTGTTCACTAATCAAACAACCAAAGTACTTACAAAGGAAATCATATATATATATATATATATATATACACACACACACACACACACACACACGTATGTATATACACACACACACATATATACACACATATATACGTATTCTGCTATTTTTTTATTTAAGTATAGTCGATGGAAATCAAATATATTGTTAAATGTTTAAGGAGACTTAAGTTGTATAAAAGCCTTAAAATTTAATTTAAGATTTGTTAGATATATAAATAGAATAATATGAATTCTAGGTTTACTTAAAGAAGAACTAGGTTTTTACAATTTTAGAATTCACTAATTTTAAATTGGTAACTTTGATATAGCAAATACTGATTTAAGAAACAAAGTTTGCCCCACAAAGTAGTTGAAATGTGTACAAAGAGCTACTCTCAAGGATATCCAAAATGTGCTTTGAAAAGAAGGAACTTTTCCAATAAGAGAAGGACTCTAGGTCAACAGGAGCCTTCCCTGAGCAGTGAAGGTGCAGGTGGAGCTCATTTTATACATTTCTGTCATTCTTTGTATCTTTTACAGCAAGTATGCATCAGTTTTCTAGTAAGAAAGTGTTTTAACAAGAAAAAAAATCCTTCATCTTCCTTTTCTTCCCAAGGGTGATCGATAACTCATGTTGACTTAAAAAACACACACACACTGTAAGAGCTGTGAGTTGAGTATATTCAGCGTCTTGCTGAGGACTGTAGACCAGGAGACAGCCTCTCAGCCCTGAGAAACTGTTCCGAAGCAGTAAGGGAGAAGCCAGGATATATATGAGATTTTTGCTGGAAAAAACAAAAAAGACAAACAAACAAAAAAACCATGTAGTTGAACGTCAGATTACTGCTAATCACAAAAAACAGACATAGAAAGTTAATGATTTTAGTGCTTTTCTGTATATGGAAAGATGCAAAAATCTGGGGTCATTGAAACTTTTCCTTAGATATGCATCTTAACTACTTAGGGGCTGGTATCCAAAGCCCAGAAGGCTTCCTGTTTTTCTCCATCCTGAATTCCCCTCAGGTGCACAGGCAACTGCAGTGGCTAATGGCTTGATGGTTGTAGAACTGGAATAGCAGGCAACGTTTTTTTTTCCTTTACCCTCAGAAGTCTAGCTCTTCATCTGCAATAATGGAGGAGGGGTATGGAACCCACTGAGGAGCCTGGAACATAAGGGGTGAGCAAGGGTAATTAAGGAATGATTTGCCGGATACTACTCCAAGAAGAGCTTCGAAGGGCCAGTTGACATTTGTCCTTGAGAACCAAAAACCATCTCTCCTGGAATTAAAAATTCTTCCCCTTAGCCTCTACCACCTACCAGCACAACATTATCATTAGCAGAAAGTCACTGCAAGCACTCTAGCCGGGCGAACTTATATTGAATTTAATTGACATCCAAGGCAGAGAGAAAAAGCTATGCTTTGCCAATTTTTAATGTATAGATTAGCAGTAGTATATATGGACACACATTAGAAGCACACTCACACATGGGGGTGCTTGCTCAAAAGGTTTTCAACTTCGAGATCGAACATGTTTGGAACTCATCTATTTAGAACATCCCAAATATTCTGCCTCACAGGAGAGGTGATCAGAAAAAGACTGAAGATAACAAAATTCTTAGCTTTTGATTTACAAAGTAGGTTTCTGAAGTCTCAAGGCAGAGATTTTAGTTTGCGAAAAAAAAACTTGAGAAGTATGCAAAGTGGGTTTGAGACTCAAATGCCAAATTGCTAAGGACTCACAGATTTGGGGGATATCGAAAGAATAGATGAAACTGGCCTCTCCCGCCCTCCTGAAATGAAGACTCCCTCCTCCTCCCAGGAAGCTGGCATTGCTATGAAAAGTAGAAGGCCTTGGGATCAGGGCTTGGGACAGATCATACCTGGTGGGAGCCTCTCTGTCCCTAGGCTGCTGATGCCCGGGCGCTAGCATCTTAGCTACGTTCTCCATAGGTTTTGGCTTTGTCCTGGCCACAGGTTGCACCTCTGTGGGTTATCCTGGATGTATGTTACCTGCTAGAATGCCAGTGCTCACTGTATGTGCCTCAGGCTTTGCTCAGCCCTCTGAATCATCCTCATACCCAGAGGAGGTGCGGTGATGCCCAGACTGAAGTTGGTAGATGACCCAGTCTTGAAGGCAAATTGTGAAAATAATCACCACCCAGGGTCCTTGTTTGCAAGCATTGTGGCTTCACAGATTTAATAGCTCTGATAGCTCTGAGGGACTGCTCCAAAGAGGCAAGGGAGGATCCAGGATATACAGGAGTTTTTGCAACAAAAACCAGGGACTCAAAACATCAAAATTTACTGCTAATTAAAGAAAACCAGACATCTCAAGTTAGCACTTTTCTATCTATGGGAAGATGCAAGAGTCTGGGCTCATCGAAATTATTCCTTTGATATGCACCTTAACTATCTAAGACTGGTATCCTGCTTTTCTCCATCCTGAATCTCTTCATGGTGCACAGTCTGGGGCATCTGCAGTGGCCAGTGGCTTGATGGCCCCAACATCCTTTATTTACCGATAAGCCTGGCGACATTCTTCATTCTCTTAATGAAGGGAAACCTCACTAAAATAGAGTTGGGAGGGCAGAAGGGGGAGCTCTCACACAGGTACCATTTGAAGTCTATAAGATCCCAACAGGAAGAGAAGTACCTTCCATCTCCTACAGAAATGACACTACTTTATTATCACAAGCAGGAGGAAGAGAGATTTTCTTCTTGCTTGGCATGGCTCAGACAATGAGAGACTGTCACAACTTAACCAATGAAAAGCCACTATATCTTGAACTCCCAGTTTCCTCTAGTGCAGCAGTCCCCAACCTTTCTGGCACCAGGGACCGGTTTCATGGAAGACAAATTTTCCATGGACCGGGTGTGGGGCAGTTGGTTTTGGGATGATTCAAGCACATTACATCTATTGTGCACTTTATTTCTATTATTATTACATTGTAATATATAATGAAGTAATTATACAACTCACCATAATGCAGAATCAGTTGGAGCCCTGAGCTTGTTTTCCTGCAACTATATGTTCCCATTTGGGGGTGATGGGAGACAGGGACACCCGAAGTGTGTTGTTTATGTCCAGTCTACTCCATAATCTCATTTTGGTTGCTGTCACTGCAGGAAACCCTGCTTCACAAAGATAGGATGTTGGAAATGGAAGCAAGCTTTTCAGTGCTTTTGCGGCAATCTCAGGATATTCCGCCGTGACTTTAATCCAGAAGGTATGGAGTATGGAGATTTGAAGTTGTCTCAAACATACTTTTAAGGCCACCATCATTTGCAATCTCAAGCAGTTGATCCTCTTCTAGCACGCACAAAGTCAATTCACTTGGCTTAGTCACAAATGGGTTGCAGATCCATTCCTTGCCAGTTTGGGGGTCTTTTGTGGTTGGGAAGTAATGCTCAAACTCTTGTGAAAGCTGAGATAGATGAGCAGTTTTGAAGGTTTCATGGTTTCGTTGGATAGCTGGTCGCCACATATTATACAAAGTGGGCTTGGAGAATGTGAATCACCTGCTGCAATTTAAGTAGGACTCTTGGTATTTTCTTTTAAATGCAGCTTTCCTTTTGTTGGCAGCCTGAGAGTCTTCTGCTGTCTCATCATTGGGTCTTTCCTCCTTTTCAAAGAAGCTCTCCAGCGACATTTGTTTTTTACTCATTTTGGCTAGGGTGAGCTTGTGGGCTTACCAAAACTGTGACTGAGACAAGTGCACGGTGAGGGAAAGAGGCGTGGATGGAAATGGTAAATAAAATAATGGGCGGGCCACGTGCAGACTAAAATAAGTGTCAAATTCTGACTTAAATCCTGCCACCAGATGCAGCTTAATTGTCACTTGCCACTCACTGATAGGGTGTTGATATGAGTCTGCAAGCAATTGATTTAGTATGGTCTCTGTGCAGTCAAACCTCTCTGCTAATGATAATCTGTATTTGTAGCCGCTCCCCAGTACTAACATCACCACCTCAGCTCCACCTCAGATCATCAGGCATTAGATTCTCATAAGATCTTTCGCATGCGCAGATCACAGTAGGGTTCACGCTCCTATGAGAATCTAATGCCAAGGCTGATCCGACAGGAGGCAGAGCTCAGGTGGTAATGTGAGTGATGGGGAGTGGCTGTAAATACAGATGAATGGCTCACTCACCCGCTGCTCACCTCCTGCTGTGAGGCCTTGTTCCTAACAGGACACTGACCGGTACCAGTCTGTGGTCCGGGGGTTGGGGACCCCTGCTCTAGTGGACTTTTTGTTTATAACAGCCCCTCCCAACTTTCCCTTCTCCTCAACAAAAAGTTTCCTCTCCTTACTTTGCTGCACTTCTTTGCTGGATTTTGATGTCAAAACTCCACAGGCAACTTCCTCACTTTGACCCAAGCGCTTGACAAATATTCAGCCGATGGAATGTGCTTGGCTCTAGCTGATGCTGGTGACACTGTTGAAGATGCTAACTTTATGGAAACCATGGCAGATGCAGGTATTCTCCGTCTGTACACCTGGGTGGAATGGGTGAAAGAAATGGTTGCCAACTGGGATAGCCTAAGAAGTGGTCCTGCCAACAGCTTCAATGATAGAGTTTTTGCCAGTGAAATGAATGCAGGCATTATAAAAACAGATCAAAACTATGGAAAGATGATGTTTAAAGAAGCTTTGAAAGCAGGGTTTTTGAGTTTCAGGCTGCGAAAGATAAGTACCGTGAATTGGCCATAGAAGGGATGCACCAAGACCTTGTGTTCTGGTTTACTGAAGTTCAGACACTTCTCTTGGCTCCATTCTGTCCTCATTTGTGTGAGCACATCTGGACACTCCTGGGAAAGCCCAACTCAGTTATGAATGCTTCATGGCCTCTGGCAGGTCCTGTGGATGAAAGCTTGATATGCTCCTCACAGTATCTCATGGAAGTAGCACATGACCTTAGACTGCAACTCAAGAACTATATGATACCAGCTAAAGGGAAGAAGACTGACAAGCAGCCCCCTCAGAAGCCTTCACATTGCACCATCTATGTGGTGAAGAACTATCCATCTTGGCAACACATCACCCTGTCAGTTCTACGTAATCACTTTGAGACCAACAGTGGAAAATTGCCTGATAACAAAGTCATGCTGATGAACTAGGCAATTTGCCAGAATTGAAGAAATACATGAAGAAAGTGATGCCATTTGTCACCATGATTAAGGAAAATCTGGAGAAGATGGGACCTCATGTTCTGGATTTGCAATTAGAATTTGAAGAACAAGCAGTGCTCATGGAGAATATAGTCTATCTGACCAATTCCCTTGAGCTAGAACACACAGAAGTCAACTGTGCCTCTGAAGCAGATAAAGTCAGGGAAGACTGCTGTTCTGGGAAACCACTTAATGTTTTTAGAACAGAACCTGGTGTATCAGTTTCCCTAGTGAATTCTCAGCCATTCAATGGCCACTTCTCAACCAAAATTGAAATCAGGCAAGGAGATAACCGTGATTCTATAATCCGGCGTTTAATGAAAGTGGACCGAGGAATCAAAGACCTTTCCAAAGTGAAACTGATGAGATTTGACGATCCACTGTTGGGGCCTTGGCAAGTTCCTGTCCTGGGAAAAGAGCATGCTGAGGAGACCCCCATTTCTGAGCATGCTGTTTTCCACGTGGACCCCACGAGCAAGAAAATTCATCTTACTGAAAATGGGCTACGGGCAGATATTGGTGATACAGTGATCAATCTGGTTCATTAAATTCAGGCACATTGGAGATTTATCCTGGTTTCTGGGGATATTACTACTATGATTGTGCCTACAGATGGGCTATGAGAACCTTAGGCTGCACCTAAATGTGGTTTGCTATAGTTGCGTATCTCGAATTGCAGTTGTTTTCTGCTCCCAGATAAACTTGCTTTGCTGGTATAATAACTGGCTGTTTTATTGTCTGGGGTTAACAAAACCTTTGCAGGAAAAAAATACCACAAACAAAAGAAAAAACCAAATAAAAAATTGGGTAAATGTTTTGCTACACATATGACAGAAGATTAGTATTCTTCAAGGTGCAAAGAGTTCCTACAAATTAAGGAGAAAAATAAAACAAAAATCCAAATAGAAGAATTGACCATGGACATAGACAATTCACAAGAAATAAATATCAAATGACTGTTTTCTGTTTCATTTTTGAACAGCTTTTTTTGAGATTTAATTCATTTATGGGTAATTCACCCCTTTAAAGTGTAAAATTCAATGGTGTTTAGTACATTCCCATAGTTATGGATCCATCATCATAATCAATTTTAGAACACTTTCATCACCCCCAGAAGAAACTCTGCACACCTTAGTCATTACCCTTCAGTCTTCCTATCCCCTCATCCCAGGCAACAACTAATCTAATTTCTGTCTCTACAGATTTGCCTACTTACAACATTTCATATATATGGAATCATACAATATGCGGTCCTTCATTGGTTGATGATATTGAACACTTTTCCTGTGCTTATTGGCCATTTGCTTATCTTGTTGGGAGAACTATTCAGATCCTTGGTCCATTTTTAATTGGGTTGTTTGTTGTTTTATTATTGTGCTGCTAAGTTCTTTGTATGTTTTTATACAAGTGCCTTTTCAGATATGTGATTTGCAGATATTTTCTCCCATTCTGTGGGTTGTCTTTTCACTTTCTTGATGGTGTTCTTTGAAGCTCAAAAGTTTTAATTTTGGGGATCACTAGTTCACCTATTTTGTTGTTGCTGTTGCTTGTGCTTTTGGTGTTAGAATTAGAAACCATTGTCTAATTTAAGGTCACAAAGACTTATACCTATGTTTTCTTCTAAGCATTTTATAATTTTTACATTTAGGTCTTTGATACTTCTGAGTTAATATTTACATGTAGTGTGAGATGGGAGTCCAACTTCTTTTTTTAAAATGTGGATATACATTTGTCTGAGCACCACTTGTTGAAAACACTGGCACCCCTTTGAATTGTCTTGGTACCCTGTTGAAAATCAATTGATTTTAAATGTCAGGGCTTATTTCTGGACTCTAAATTCTATTCCATCTATCTATACATCTATTCTTTTTTTTTTTTTTTTTTTTTTTTTTTTTTAACCACACAGTGGCCTGTGGGATCTTAGTTCCCCAACCAGGGATCAAACCCGGGCCCTTGGCAGTGAAAGCTCGGATTCCCAACCACTCAACCACCACGGAATTCCCTACATATCTATGCTTATGTAAATACCACCAAGGAATTCCCTATATATCTATGCTTATGTAAATACCATATTGTCTTAATTACTGTAGCTTTGTAGTAAGTTTTAAAATTGAGAAGTGTGATTCCTCAAACTTTATTCTTCTTTTTCGATATTGTTTTGGCTATTCTGGATTCCTTAAATTTGTACACAAATTTTAGGATCATCTTATCAAATTCTGCAAAAATGTCGTCGAGATTTTAATAAGGATTGTATTGAATCTGTAGATCAATTTGGAGAGTATTACCATCTATAAATATTGTCTTCCAGTTTGTGAACATGAGATACTTTCAAACTTATCTAGTTCTTTAATTTCTTTCAACACTGGTAACTTACAGAGTATAATTTTTGCATTTCTTTTGTTAAAATTATTCCTATTTTATTCTTTTGAAATCTATTATGAAAGGAATTGTTTTCTTAATTTCACTTTTGGTTTACCCATTGCTACTGTATAGGAAAAAATTGATTTTTGTATATTGATTTTATATCCTATAACCTTGCTGAACTCGTTTATTACTTCTAATAGTTTTTAGTGGATTTCTGAGGCTCAAATGACTTTTAAATATATGAAAAGAGACCAACCTCTCATAAAATGAGATAAATGTAAATAAAAACTATCATGGGATATGGTTTTGTTCACCTACTGAACTTGCAAAGATCTAAAATTTTCATATCATTGTATGGGTGTGGTATGTATTAATATTTCTATTAATATTCATACTCTTTATTCAGCAATCAGACTTCTAGGACTATATCCAAGAGCAGCTATCTTCCAGTTCATGTACAGTATCCCTAGGGATGCATAAACAGTATTGAAGTGTTACGTTGTATGTAGGCATGTCACTGTTTGATTCCATTTACATAACCAGGCAAAACTACTCTGTTGAGAGAACTCAGCATAATTGTATCATCATATCATTTAATCAAAAATTTTCAGGGGACTTCCCAGGTGGTCCAGTGGCTAAGACTCAGTGGTCCTACTGCAGGAGGCCTGGGTTCAATCCCTAGTCAGGGAACTAGATCCCACATGTCATAACTAAAAGTTCACATGCCACAGCTAAAGATCCTGCATGCCACAACTCAGACCTGGCACAGCCAAATAAATAAATAAATACTTAAAAATATTTTTTTTGCAGGATGTTTCTTTAAATCATGAGGATTTCCTCCATCTCAACCTAACCATAATGCCACCATCCTCCTCCTCCTCAATAAAATAATAACTCTCCTCTATCATCGAGTATTTTGCTTGCTGTTTATTTATTTATTTTTTTAAATTGGGGTAGAGTTGCTTTACAATGTTGTGCTAGCTCCTGCTGCACAGCGAAGTGAACCAGCCATATGTATTGCTTGCTGTTTAAAAGTTATTGTTATATTACCCTTTCCATAAGCATTGCATCCAGTTCAAATCCTGCTCCCCAAAGTTATTTCAGTAGCCTTCTACACGGTCACCTATATTTCATAATTCCCACTCTAAATTTTCTTCTAGATAGCAACAGATTGATTTTAAAAAGTCACCCCACAAACCTGACTGAACATCTTCAATTGTCTCCCACTGGATGGTGAAACTCCCTTACATGTGCATAGAATTTAAATTCCCCAATATCCCGGCACTTGAGGCCCTTCACAAACCCTATGTTCGAACAAATGCGCATGATACAGTATTCAGACAAGTCATGTATTCATTTATAAAAAATAGTTGCTGAACCCTTACTGTCCTCTAGGAGGTATATTGATAAGGAAAACAGATCTTGCCTCTGGCCTCTGGACTTTATAATGGGGTGGGTGGTGACTAAACAAGTCAGTGCTGTATGTAATTACAAAAGAGAATCAGTACTACAAAGAAAAATAAACAAGGATGTCAGTAAAAGAGAATGGAGGGCAATCTACTTGTGCAGGTGGTCAGAAAAGGCTTCTCTGAGGAGGTGACATTTAAAAGCATATATTTGCCTGCTGGGTAGAGAATGACCTGGAGAAAGGTGGGAGTGAGCCAGGGGAGTAAGCTGCTTAGTTGACCAGATGGCTGAACTCTGCTCCTGCTGTTTCTTTCTTGGAGTCATTCATTCAGTAAATATTTCCTTAGCACCATGTGATGTCCCCTTCATGAAGTGTAAACATTCTTGTGTATGTAGACATAGGGTCTCCTCCAGAGGCTAATGCAGTACCTTGTGCTCAGTAGGGTCCATTTGATATCTTTTGAGCCAGCAGTGCTGTGACAGTGATAGTTTCAATTATTTGAGAGAAGCCTGGAAGGGGAATGGCGCTCTAATTTATGATTTTCCTGAGGTTCCAAGGTAAGCCAAAAACGAGTGTGGAGAAAGAGTACTTTCTGAGAGAATTCCTGGGAAGAAGTGGTCCTCTTTGGTTCTTCTGGTCCCACTGCTGCCAGACTTCCAAGGAAAGAGGCTTGCAAAATCCAGCTCCTTCCCCCTCTAATAGGAAGCTGCTGGGGTCTACCTGGTCTGAGGCTTCCTGGGAAGCAAGGTGGCCAGACCTTTCCGTTCAGAATGGGCAAGGAAGGGACTCATATCCTCCCGGTTGAGGTTGTTGGAGCCAGGGCAGACTGCCTCCAGATATGCCACAATGGCACACTGATGATTTTGAATTAAAGTTCCTTAAGAAATGGCCAACGCAAGAGGGACACTCTGACCTTCCCCTCTGTCTCCCTGAAAACAGGAAATAAATCTCCCATGTGAAAGGTACCCTTTTTGTACCAGGAGGCAAAGAGAGATCCTTATCACCAGAGACAAGGAAATCGGGCTGAGAAGCCTGTATAAACAAACGCTGTTACTTTTTAAATTTACTACCCCAAGCCCAAATTCTGTTTAGAGTTTTCACTAATTGAGCGCCCAAAACCTAAGTTTGTATTGTCAATTCCTCACAAATTTATTTTTTCTTTGTCTAAAAAGTATACAATCTGCCCACTTTGGTCACCTCGTAGATCCCATTTCTATGAGGCCTACATGTGCATGAATTAAAATTTGTTTCTGTTTCTCCTGTTCATCTGTCTTGTGTTAATTTTGTTATCAGTCCACCCACAAGAACTCAAGAGGAGTAGAGGGGGAAATTTTCCCCTCTCCAACAAGGTGAGGACACTAGAGAGGGCAAGGGGGGGGGTGGGGAGGGGGAGGGGGAGGGGGAGGGGGAGGGGGAAGGGGTCAGAAGCCAGGGTGTTGGATCTAGGTCTGTGTGTGGCTCCTGCAGAGCCTGCAGTAGCACCTCTGGCAAACCTGGGTTTTTTCCCTAACTGGTTACTTCCCCTTGAAGAAATACTTCTGCATTGAGGCTGTGAAGCAAACTTGGGGAAGCTGGCTACAAACCGCAACTGGTCTTCTGTAGAGTCTTTAACGAACCACATCTCTCACCAGGCTCTAGTCCAGGCAGTAGAGATACAGCAGAAAATAGAAACAAAGGTGTGCCCTCCGGAAGTTCAGAAGAAGACACGACGTGACAGAGGGTGATAAGAGGCTTGGAGAATCCATCCTCACTCATTCCAGCCTCCTGTAGCCCAGAGTGCGGTAAATACCTGGAGAGGTGCCAGGCAGAGCTGACCCTGCCTTTTCCTGAGCATTCCTTACCTCTTCTTCTTTTTTGGCCCCACTGCTGGCCATCCAGGTAGGTTCTGGTCACCTCCGCCCTGAATGACAGTCCTAGACCTCATGCTTCTCCCTGTAGAATATGTGCATCAATGTGGCTCTAGTCAGAGATCTGGCCCCAGAGCCAGCGGAGAAGAGTGGCTTCTGTCCTAGTGAGGCCACCATCTTCTCAGGATTCACATATTAGGGCTGCCTAACCAGCATAGCCATAACCTATAGCCACAAGTGGGGGTAGGAGAACCAGCATAAACCACAGTCATAATGAGGGCCATCATGTTAGACTTGTAAGCCCTGAGTGCTCCCAGTTCAATGACCTTTGTCTCCACTGCCCAGGGATAGCAGGCTATAGCACCCAATTGGGAGTTGACCCAGGCAAACACTGGGGAGAGAGCATCCTTACTTACCAGGTGACTGGTGGCCTATAAGGCTCACTCACCTAGAGGTTAAGTTAATACAAAGAATCATCCCTATTGCGTGGGGTACATACTGAATACTTTTTGCTGTGTTGAATAACTGAATAATCCTGTAATAAATATAACTAATTTAAAAAGGCTCCTGAGGATCAGTTTCCTATGATCCATCAGTGTCAGTGGGGTGAATATACCAAGTCACTGTGGGTTCATATCTGGGGCAGAAATTCCCTTCTCCCCAAGTAGGATCCTTGGGACCCAGCAGTAAAAGAGACATAGGCCTTGTATAAGTTGAAACTTTTAACACGCCTGTTTATATTTGTTTATATTTGCCAGCAATATAGTTCCTGCAGGATGAAAAATACATGCAGGCCCTTCTGACCTAATCTCCAGAAGTCCAGTGTGGTTGAAAAACTGTAAAGAAATTAAGTTTCTGGAAATGCTTAGTTAGCAAGTTGGAAGGGAACAGAGGCTGCCTGGGAAGTTGAAGCAATTTGGCTTATTTAGCATTCCAGAAATTCACAAAATACTTCGTATTCCACTTTTCTAACTTGTTATTTTGAAAAATTTCAGTTTTCCAGAAAAGTTGAAAAAAATTGCAGAATTAAAACATATATACCCATCACTTAGATTTACCAATTGTTAACCTTCTGCTACGTTTGCTTTATCTGTATATAAAATACATGTGTTTCTGAGCTATTTGAAAGAACATTGTAGCCACCACAACTCTTAAAATAATTCATCACACAACTCCTAAGAACAAGGACGTTCTCAAACATAGCCATGATCACAATGAAACATTTAACAGACTAAATAATACTCTCTTTAATATATTTTCCATCAAGTTCTCCAATTATCTTCCAAATCTCTTTCATAGCTTCTTTCCTTCAACTTGGTGTAGGATCGATGGTCATGAAATGGATTTGGTTGTGGTCTCTTATGTTTGAACTTATTCCTAGCTTTTCTGTGTTTTTATCGATGTTGATTTTTTGAGGTCTGGTGGAGCTGTTTTGCAAAATGTCTCTCACTCTGCATTTGTCTGATTTCTTCCCCTGTGACTAGCTTCATTTTAAACCTTTTTGGCAGATATACATGGGTGACGTAAAACCTCATTTTTGACATTCAGCATGCTAGCAAGCAAGGCTTCTGAGGGCCGTTGAGATATTTTTAGCAGAAAGACTAGTAGTTGCCTTCTCTGGAGTGTGGCCCTTTCTGACATAGGGCTGGCTGACCTCCCTGGCCTGTGCATTCTTTTTTTTTTTTTAGAAAATATCTTTTTTTTTTTTTTTAATTATTTCCCTCTTTCCTTTTTTTTTTTTTAATTTATTTTTATATTTATTTTTGGCTGTGTTGGGTGTTTGTTTCTGTGTGAGGGCTTTCTCTAGTTGTGGCAAGTGGGGGCCACTCTTCATCGCGGTGCGCAGGCCTCTCACTATCGCGGCCTCTCTTGTTGCAGAGCAGAGGCTCCAGACGCGCAGGCTCAGTATTTGTGGCTCACGGGCCCAGTTGCTCCGTGGCATGTGGGATCTTCTCAGACCAGGGCTCAAACCCGTATCCCCTGCATCGGCAGGCAGATTCTCAACCACTGCGCCACCAGGGAAGCCCTCTTTTTTTTAATTAAAAAAAATTTTTTTTAAATTTTTGGCTGCATCAGGTCTTCATTGCTGCGCGGCTTTCTCTAGTTGCAGTGAGCAGGATCTGCTCTTCGTTGTGGTGCATGGGCTTCCCATTACGGTGGCTTCTCTTGTTGCGGAGCACCGGCTCTAGGCGTGTGGGCTTCAGTAGTTGTGGCTCGCGGGCTCTAGAGCGCAGGCTCATTCGTTGCGGCGCACGGGCTTTGTTGTTCCGCGGCATGTGGGATCTTCCCAGATCAGGGCTTGAACCCATGTCCTCTGCATTGGCAGGCGAATTCTTAACCACTGCGCCACCAGGGAAGCCCTGGCCTGTGCAATTCTTGATAGCTCCCAGTGATCATCACTAGAGGCCAACTTTAAAACAGGGGTTCGCCGGTGTTGGAGGGGGTAGGACAACATATTTGGCTTTGTCTGGAGACATTTTTGGTTTTCATGTTGGAGGAGGGAGTGTGCTGCACCTAGAGGGTAGAGGCCAGGGATGCTGCCAAACATCTCCCTTAAAAAAGAGTTACCTGACCCCAAATGTCAACAGTAGCGAGGTGGAGAAATCCAGGGGATGCCACTGAAATGTTCCAACTAGCTGACTCCTTGGCACCTGCCTCCTTCCATTTCTCCTTGTTTCTGAAATGCTCCACTACTGTCTGCATCATAAACATTAAACACAAAGGAAAGTAACAATTCCTCAACACTTCCTAACTGGTAAGTACGGCGACACACTTTTGTACATCTGTAACTAAATTGGCCCTCTACTTGGCCTGTGAACTTGTAGCTCTTGCCAAGTGTGTCATCTGAGATGAGCACTTTAATTGTTCCAACAGGCACGTATCAATCTTACTTGGAAGAAAAAGGTGCCAGTAAAATCCCAAAGAGCATTGCTAACTGACAATTGTCCTGCAGGTTAGAGTATACACAGTGCTTTCCAATAATACGTCTGTCATTTGACCTGACAACATTCGGGGAGGCGGTTTATTACGAAGTGACTGCGCTTTTGCACTCGAGGAACCACGTCCGCCCAGCGACTCGCTGGAGGACACGGGGCTGGTGGGGGGAGAGGGCTGGGCGGGAGCTGGGAGATGAGGATGTGGGGAGAGGAGAGTCCCAGGCCAGGGCTTGGAGGGGGCAGAACTCCAGGCTGGGGTAGGGGTAGGGGTTCAGACCCGGGTTTCAGCCTTCAGGTACGGCACTCCGCAGGAGTCAAAACTGTTCTGGACGCTTCCTTCCTCTCCCCGTTCTCCTGCAAACAATTAACCTGACACTCAAAGAGCATCTTGGCTGAAACAGAACTCTAACAAGTTCACGAGTAACCGTGGAAATGCCTGGCTCCTGACTTCCGCGGAGAGCCGAGCGAGTTCTCCAGTTTGTGGTGGGGGCGGCGCACGGGGAGGGAGTGCAGGGTCAAACGCTGCAGAGCTCACCCTCCCCCGCCAGGTAGGGCAGGTGAGTGGGCGAGGCCCGGGTCCGTGCCGCGGTGGCGCAGTGCGGCGGAGGTGTCCGCGCGGGGAGCCGGACGGCACTGGACGCTGTCTCTGCGGCCACGGCTCAGCCAGTGGATGGCCTTGTCACTATATCCGGCTTTATCCAAAGGGGCGGCGTGCGCGACGCAGGTCGACTTGCTGCTTAAATTCAAGGACGAGGAGGGACAGTCATTCGGTGAAAGCCCTCCCACCGCGCGAGAACGAAACTTCCAAGGATGCCAGACTTCCGGTGCGACCGCGCCGCCCCTCTCCCGGGGCTCCGAGCCCTGAACGCCGCCTCTTCCAGCGCGCAGCTGGGGCGCAGCCAGGCCCCGCCCCCAGGTGAGAGCCGCGCCCGGCTCCTCCCCGCAGCCAGGCCCCACCCGGCGCCAAGCCCTGCTCTGCTCTGTTCGGCGGCCAGGTGAGTGGTGCCAGGCCAAGGCCTGCTCTGCCACCAGGCCCCGCCCCACCTCCAGGCCCTCCCCCACTCAGTCCCGCCCCACCACCAGGTGAGCAGTCTCAAGCCAAGTCCGCCGGGCCCCGCCCACCGCCCTCTAGGCCCCGCCCACCGGCTGCAGCGCCTGCGTAGTACGGCCCGTCGGGCCGGGGCCGGGCGGTTCGGCCGGTGCAGTCGGCGGGCGCAGTGCGCGTGCGCCGTGCGGCCGGGGGCGGGCGGCGGCGGCCGCGGAGCGGGGGCGGGGCGGCGCCGTCTGGCTCGGTTGGGCCGGGGCGGGAGCGCGGCGCGGGACGGCAGGGCCTGCGGGCTGCCGACGGCGGCCTAGGTGGCGGGCAGGTGAGGTCCGTGAGCCGTGGGGAAGCAGGCGCCGCAACGGGGTCGCGGGCGGGGCGCGCTGAGGGACGGTGGCGCCCGGGGAGCAGCGGGCCGAGGCGCATTGTCCGGGCGGCGGGTGGCGCCTGCACAGCGCCCCCTGCCGGCCGGGCCGCGGGCGGGGGCCTCGGGCTCTGACCGCGCGCCTTTGTTCGCCGCCCCCGCCAACATGGCCGCCGCCCCCGGCCAGGCCGGTCGGCCCCGCGCGCTTTGTTCCGGAGGCCTCGGCACACAGTGGGCGGGGGGCGCGGGGCTGGGGGGGGGCAATGCGGCGGGCCCTGGCGGGGGGCGGGGCGGGGTGAGTGTTGCATAATCTGGGCTGGGCGGGGAAGAAGGAATGGGACCCTCGGGGCTTGAGGGGGAGGGGTTCGAGTCCCCTGGGGCGGGGGTGGGGACTGTATCCCCGGTTGGGTGGGAGGGGATGTAAAGGGGGGAGGGGAACGCGCCCTCGGGGCGTGGGGAGGGGCCGGGTTGGAGTGTGGGAAAGGAGGTGGGGGAGGGAATGGGGACTGCCACCCGGAGCGAGAGGGGCTCTGGACCGAGACCTCAGAAAGAGGAGGGGGTTCTCCGGGTTCGGGACCCCCCTGAGGCCTGGCGCTGGTCTCCCACCCAGGGCTGTGTACCTACGACGGCGTAGCCTCCCCGGCGGTTGCCCTGGGTCCTGCAGCAGTAGGCTTCGTGGAGAAGGTGGTTTTTCGGGGCTCCCCGTAACACCCCCCGCCTCATTTCCACCGCCCCCTTGGCTGCCTGTCCGCGCGCCCTGGTCAGCTCTGCGCGGGACTGGCGGACGGCGGGGTTTCTGCACACGCACACTCACACACACACTTTTCTTTTTCATCACGAGTGACCTTGAACGCATTCCGCGAGCATTTGCTGAGATTAATTGCACGGCGCGGAAACTGCGCAGTGCCTTCGGTTTGGCTCTGTTCATCTTTCCAACTGCGGATGCGTCCTCGACTTTACCGGACTCGATTTTAGTGATGGCCTCATTAATAAATGCCACGAAATAGGCACCCCAAATCTGTTTACGCATTTGCTTTACGTTTATTTGCTATTTCTGATTTGTGGATTGGGATTCCTGGTTTTGGAGAGGGTTTTCCATGCATGTTGAAGTAGCAAATACGGATTTGCTGTACGTTAAAAAGCAACACCAAATACATTTAAGTGTTAACGGATTACACTGTATAACGTGACTTGTGCCAGAGACGACATACCTACCAAAATGCGAATTCCTGTATAACTTCTGTTGGAATTTTCTGGAAGGAACTCTGCGGTCTGAAAGCATTGATGCAGAGTACAGTAATTGCTTTCTACACAGCTTTTGTTAGGAAGTGAAAACTAAACCTACACTTGAGGGTGTATACCTGGACAGATTGAGTTTGTGAACATTCTTAAAGGTTGTGAACTTTCAGAGGCTGTGAAATTTCAGATGGGGGTCAAGTGAAATGAGGAGGCTTCTCCCCCATCCCCCCAACTTTGGTTAATGTGCAAATACCAAAAAATTGTAGTAGGTACTGGTTTACAGAATCTTTATTATCAGACTTGATAATTAAATGTAAGAGTTGCTAAATATGTTTGTCAAAATTATGGGTAGTAGATGTGTGTTTCTTGTGAGAAATAAAATTGAATTTCTTTATTTTGACTCTTTTGAGTAACAAAATGGTTATTTTTTTTAATATTTATTTGTTTATTTTGGCTGTGCCGGGTCTTAGTTGCCACACACAGGATCTTTACTTGCGGCATGCGAACTCTTAGTTGCGGCATGCTTGCAGGATCTAGTTTCCCACCCAGGGATTGAACCCGGGCCCTCTGCATTGGGAATGCGGAGTCTTACCCACTGGACCACCAGAAGTCCCACAAAATGGTTACTTTAAAATGCCGTGAAATGGGTAAGGAAAAGAGGCCCTCAGTCATCTCTATGATTGACTTAGCATTCTTTTTTTAAGATTTTCTGTGGGCCCCAGAATTTTGATAGTAGTGTTTCTGACAGTACCTTTATTTACCAATTCAGACCACAGTAACAATATTTACTTAGTTTTGGAATATATATCTGAAGCAGTGTCTAAGGTGGTATTCTTGGTGATACTAGTGCTAAGAAATGCTTCAGGAAAAACAAAGGGGTTCTTGGTTACCTTAGTTTGGGAAACAATGCTTTGTCCTTTTCCTTCTCCCCAAGGGTCACAATTCACATTATCAGGTTAAGGGCTCTGAGAAATAGTACCAGCAATGTTTTCCGTATTTGGCCCCAGATCCCTTCTTGTTTTGTTTTTAGTGTAATAACTAGTAACACTCTTGAAATCCAGGTAATGGTGAAATGTTGGTCATTGGTGTCCTTACTGGTAATGGTACCACTCCCATAAATTGTGGACTGGGAGGTTGATGTGATTTGTGTGTGCCTGTGCATCCTGTGGGAAAGAGTACCTCAGATTTGGCTCTTATCACACTGATAGTGTATAATTATGAGTTATTAATTTGAGGTCTTAACTAGAAGAAATTTAATTATGTAGTGTTCTCACTTCCCAATGACTTACCTGATTGCATACAGTTAAACTCCACTGGCTGCACTCCTTAATTGTTAGCATTTTTTCTGCCGGTATGTTAGAAACACATAAAAAGGATACCTGTTGTTCCTGAAGAATTACTGGGGATTATTTTAGAAATTAAAAATAATGCTGTTGGGTATTTCTTTTGAATTAGCTGTTAGCAGGATTCTAATTTGCTGAGAAAGAACAGTTAATATATATCATGTAAATACTTTCTTATATTTATTAGATGCTTAATTGTGTTTTCTTTCTCTTTTCCTTGAATGAAAAGAAGTTGGAAGCAGGGAATCAATTGTGAAAAAGATAAGAGCTCTGGAGTTGGACATGGAGATCGAATGGCCTTCAGCTCAGAAGAGCCTGGGTTGAAATCCAGCCACACTCCTTACTGGTCCAAAGCCACATACATGATTCATCACATAGCCTTTTTAAGCTTTCTATTCCTTAACTGTAAATTGGGATGAAACCTATCATATAAAGCTATTATGAGAGTTAAATGCAGTGGATTTGTAGAGTTCCCAGTACAGTTCCTGAAGTGCAGCAGCTGGTGCCAGTCATCGTTGATTTCCTTCTCCATCCTGCTTTTGAACTTTGCTATAGTTATTAGCATTTTTTTTTCAACATCAGGTTGCTTAGTTGTGCTGGTCTTCAATTAAATTTTTTTTTATGCATTTATTTATTTATTGGCTGCATTGGGTCTTCGTTGCTGCGTGTGGGCTTTCTTTAGTTGCGTCGAGCGGGGGCTACTCTTCGTTGCGGTGCGCGGGCTTTTCATTGCAGTGGCTTCTCTTGTTGCGGAGCACAGGCTCTAGGTGTGCAGGCTTCAGTAGTTGTGGCACGCGGGCTCAGTAGTTGTGGCACGCGGGCTCAGTAGTTGTGGCTCGCAGGCTCTAGAGCGCAGGTTCAGTAGATGTGGCACATGGGCTTAGTTGCTCTGCGACATGTGGGATCTTCCCAGACCAGGGCTCAAACCCGTGTCCCCTGCATTGGCAGGCGGATTCTTAACCAGTGCGCCACCAGGGAAGTCCCAATTAAATTTTTAATTAAATCTACTGGGTGCTTATTATATGGCCTTAAAATTGCCATAAGTTGTGTATGGACATAATACATAAAGATGTGCCCTCAGAGACCTTACAGCTGGGTAGGGAAGATACCCATACATATGATGAGGAAATTCGATGCTTTTGATATCTGGGAAGAGGGGATGTTCCAGCAGGGTTAAGAATATACATTAGGAGAGGAAAAAAGTCTAGATGGAGGGACAACAGGAGCAGAGTCCTGAAGAGAGTGTTTGAGACCATTCTGGGTTTGAATTACAACCAAAAGTTTGCCCTGTATTATCGGTTACTCCTGTGTGACTGATTCCTAGGGTTCCTGGACATCATAAGTTCTCTGTGGGTATTGATCATACCACTGCTGACACCACTTATAGTTTGTCATGGCCAGTCTGTCTAGGGATGAATTTGGGGCCAGATTTTAAATAATTGTACATATCACATTAAGGTGGTTGGTGTTTATCCTAAAGGTGAGGGGAGCCATTGAAAGGCATTAAACCGTATGAAAGGTGCATTGGAGGAATCTGTCAGTGTAGGAGCTCTAGTTTACAGAGTGTAGCCTGTTCAAGAAGGCAGATGAAGTCATTTGAAGCAGGGGCAATTTGTCTGGAGTCCCTAGAATTTAAGTGTGTTGACATTTTTGGGGGTGGGGGGTGGGTGGTAGAGGGAGGAAGGATCCATTCATCATGGATATTGTTTTATCCAAATGTTGAGAGTAAATGAAGAGGTTAATAAAGCATTTTCATACCATTTTATATGTTTTTAGATTGTAGTAAGAAGGCATGACAACTTTTGAAACTTAGATTATATTTGTTTGTTTATATTTGTTGTTCAGCTTGCTTATAGTTATATCCTTATAACCTAGGTTTAATTTTTGGACCTGTCTGCAAATGAGCCACGTATTTATCTATAGATGATCTATGTAGTTACAGACACGTATATATGACCTGTATATCTATCTGTATATTAACTAATCATGTATCTAAGTTAATATTCCTAGTGTGAGTTTTAGGTCCTGACACAGGATAAGAATGTTCTTTTTCCTATGTACAGGGTTGATTTGTTGTTTTCTTTTTGCTTTCTCTCTTTCAGGATCACTGTGGACCCAAGGAATTTTATGTATTTGGTGTGTTTTAATCAAGTAGTCATCATTCTTTTCCCTCAGCTTGTTCTAATTTGGGCATGGCTTGGTCCTTCCAAACTAGTTCTCTTCCCTTGGATGCGACCCCATTAATCTTTGAACTGTTTCTTGCTCATGTTACAAGATGTCTTAGACTCACTTTGTGCTTTTCCTGCCCAATATCTATCAGCCAGTTGTTTTAGCTCTTTTTATCAGGCAGTGGAATTTAGATAACAAAATCTGGTGCTGTGTGTCCTTACTGCTACTGAGATGCCCTTGCTTTCATTGGGTAGGCTTGGGAAATAATAAATTTTGATTTTGTGTTGATATTTCCAATTCACATTTAACTTTATAGGGTTTTTACTTTTTTATCCTTTCTTCTCTAATGTTAAAAATTTGCATTCTTAGCAACAATAGTTACTTTCCTTTATCCTACAGTATAAATATAGTAGTTTGAAAACATTAATAACAGTAGAGTGATTGTAGGTTTGTGTTTTATTCTCCTTGTTTTAAAAATGTATCCATGCAAGGATGTACAGTTGACATTCTGAATTATAAAATCATTTGAAAACATTTTCCCTCTGATTTTGTAACCAATTTGATCATTAGTTTGGTTTATTTGAATGAAATCTTTAACTTTTTAAGGATTTCTTTAATGTTTTAATGTATTTTTTCAGTGTGTAAAACATTTATATAGTTCCAGAATCAAAGCTGCATTACAAAGGTATGTTCACATTCTCCCTTTTCTTCCTATCCCTGCACTGTTCCTCTCCTGCCCCACTTTTATTAGTTTCTGGTTTATTTTTCCACTGTTTTATTTTTGCAAATATAAGCACAAGTATGTTTTGTATCTGCCTTTCTTAAAAATAAGTTTGTGTACACTGTTGTTTCTTCCTTTTTATTTAATATATTCTAGAGATCACTTCGTATACACTCTTTTCCATTCTTTTGTGCTTGTAGTTCATTTCCTAATTATGAACACTTGGGTTGTTTATATTCCGTTGCTGTGAATAACCTTGTGGATATAGTGTTTTGTATTTGTGCAGGTATAATTTCAAGATAGTGAGATTGTTGGGTAAAAGGTAAATATGTTTGTAATTTGTTAGTGTCAGAAATTACCTTTTAAAAAGGCAGATCTGATTATGTCACCTTTTACGTAAAACCCTCAGTGGCTTCCCGTTGCTTTAAGGACAGAACTTCAAAACGTGGCCTTAAGGATGTGCATATTTCTTATCCTTTGGGGCCTTGACCTCACCTGTACCACATCTCCCTTTGCTTTCCTTGCTCCAGCCATGCAGGTCCTTCTCACATCTCCCGTGCCCATCATCATCTCTGCCACCAGGGAGTGTGGCACTTGTTCTTTCCCTCTTCCTGGGATGCTTTTCTCTCCATGTTTCAGTTATTTCTAATTTCATTTAGAGCTTGTCTCAGGCATCACCTTTTTATGAAATTCGTTTTGTGTGAGTTTGCACATTTTATAATAAAGGTAGACTAGGGAACTTCGATATATCCATCACTTGCTACAGTAACTAGCAGTTTTCTTGACTTTACTGAAGTCAAGTTCTTCTATTAGAGACATTGTTGTCCTTCCTGGTGCTTATCAAAATTACAGGGTTACATTTGTTCACATGACTTAATGGATTTTTGTTTTCTCAAAAAGGCTGAGCTTCATTAAAGCAGAAATTCTTCTTGTTTTTGTCCATAATTACTTTTCT
This sequence comes from Balaenoptera physalus, assembly GCF_965194825.1. Classification (NCBI taxonomy): domain Eukaryota; kingdom Metazoa; phylum Chordata; class Mammalia; order Artiodactyla; family Balaenopteridae; genus Balaenoptera; species Balaenoptera physalus. The sequence continues at coordinate 105,189,337 of NC_138886.1, read as the reverse complement.
TGTCCTTAGTTCAGTGCTTGGGTTGTGAGTGCTCAGATCCCCTGGGCAGTAGCTAGAATTGTCCAAGGGCAGGTTGAGGCTGTGTGGTTAAATGTGTGGTCTGCTGCACAGGGATCTGTCAGACAGTCTTATTCAGGGATCTCAGTTAACACAGTGTAGGAGCTGACGACGCAGCTCGTTGATAAGGCTGTTGTCTGTGTGCCTGATGCTGGAGTTTGCAGTCCATAGGACAGGCATTTGAGAAAGGAAGGTGGGTGTACGGTGGGGGAGAACCCAGACTGGAAGCCACAGCAAGACAGACGGAAAGCTGTGTCAGTTCTGTTGCCTCTGACCTTGGTTGTGTGGGTGTCCTGAAAGAGCTGGGCCCTTTGTCATGGAGGTAACCACACACACTTGGCCCAGGAGGCAGAGACTCTCAGGGAGCCTGGGGGAAGGTAGAGTAGTTGTTGCAGCCTCGCATCGTTGAAGCAAATGGGGAGTTCAGTGGGTGCAGGCTGCAGATGTCCTGCCAGATGTGTGCCCCTTCACTTGCTCCCTCCGCCTGCTGCACAGTAGTCTCTCTTGTGGCCCGCCCAATCTAGAAACAAATGGGAGTGGAAATCTTGGGGAATGCGATTTAGCCTAGCCAAGTGAAAACGTTGCAAAGCAAAACGATGAGTTCAGGGTTTTAAATTACCAGGTCAGGTTCCACATAAGGGACCTGAAAGTTTCTACGACTGCCCTAAAACTGCAAATTGAATTCCCCGTTTGTAAGTGAAAACATCGGTTGGTAAGGAATGGGATCCTGAAAATTGGATTAGAGGCATATGGTCAAATTCTGATTTAGTTGGAGACCGTGAACACCTAAATTCTGCTGGGCTATCTTTCCCAGTAGAAGCAGCCTTTCCATTCCTTGCCTGAGCTTAATCTCCCTTTGCCTGAAAAACCTGCGTTTGGCTTCCCCTAGGATCATCCCAGGAGGCCCCAAAGGGTGAGGTGCAAATTGTGACCCATGAAGAGGTAGGCCTACCCTCCAAAAGACTGTTCTAGTTTGCCATGAGAGAAATAGGAACCTGGGGAATATTTATGGGAATGGATGTTAAGGGTGTGAGTTGAAGGTAAAGGGAATGTAAAGTTGCGTTAGGCCAAATTTATTGATGTGGACCCATAAGGAGAGATTCTGGATTCAGTGTCATAGCTTGAGGGCTTAGAAAGGGCTCTGCTTGGTTGATTGCCTGAAACAAACCAAAGGGTGGCCTGTACTAAGTGGAGTTGAGATGTCAGAACTACCTTGGTATACTGTAGAGGAAGGTATCGCAATGCTTAGGGAGATTGGAGTGTTGGAGTGGATTTGTCATGAAAGACTTACCCTTCCTGGGAAGGTTCATGACTCAGGCCTTATCCCACAGCCATAAGACATCTGCAAGACATCTGAACATTTGGTACGATAAGCCCCAGTACCCTTGAGAACTCTGGTCACTCTTCTCTGTAGATCAGAAATCACAGTGGGAACTGCTGACACTGAACTGGAATCTGTAAATGCTGTGGTGACAGTTGGATCCTGGGTTGTCAGGTCTATTAAATGGTCTTTTTTATTTAGAATCAATCTGTGGGTTGTAACTACTGGTAATTTTTTGGTTACTCTGGTATTCTTGTGTAACCCTATGAAGTTTTTCCTTAAATTGACTCAGTAAAAGATAAAAGCAATTTTATGTACTTTCCGTTCATAATTACTCTTCACCACAAGTTTTAGTCCATAAAGTAGGGTTCATCTAAAATACATGAGCCTTTAAATATATAATTTATATGACTTGTGGGACTATAATTTGGTGCAATCTTTTTGGAAGGTGGCGTCATTGAAACAGTATAAAATGCCTGTACTCTGTTTGGCCTAGCAATTCCACTGCTAGGAATTTATGGTATAGATGTATTTGCACAAATGTACAAACTTGTATGTGTAAGATTTTTCATTACAGCGGTGTTTGTGGTAGTGAAAAATTAGAAACATCTGTCTAATATTGAAGTTAACAGTAAAGTAAGTGATCTTTGTATCCATACGCTGGAATGTTCTGTCACTATTAAAAATAAGAGGGAAATAAAAATAAGAGGAAAAAATTTCCTATATTGCATGGAAAATGTAATGTTTAGTAAGAGAAGCAAGTTGTAGAACTTAGTATGTGTGTGCATGTATGTGTTTTAAGATGTTTGTATATCTATACTTAACTATGCTTTAAGAATTTGCATATGTCATTAGATTCACAGCAATCTTTAAACAGTGGTTACATCTGAGGGATGTGAGAATGATGAAGGAAGGGGGAGGAGGGCTCCACGTAAACAGTCCGGCTGCATACAGCTGCTTCTTTTTTTTTTAATTTATTGTTTTTGAATTTTTGAATTTTATTTTTTATACAGCAGGTTCTTATTAGTTATTTTATACATATTAGTGCATATGGGTAGCTTCTTAATCTGAGTTAATAGTAAGTAGCAAATTCCCCTTTGGTTTAAGGATAGTTGACTTTTCAGAGTCTTGCCTTTTTGATTTTTCTTTTTTTCTTTTCTTTTTTGGTGAAATGTTCTGAAAGTACAGAAGTAGTTACAGATCCATGGTTTGTGACATACCAGCCGTGGAACTCTACTCATTTTGTCATTAATTTCATTCACTCGGTCATGTATAGTTGTAGTTTGTTTATTCATGTAATGATTTATTCATGTATTATCCATGGTAGTAGTTCATACTCCTGTTGATAAATACTGGGTTGTTCCCAGTTTGAGCCTGTTGAAGTCCCCCAAGGACAAGAAGACAACAAGTTGGGATTAGATTTTGCTGTATTGGGAGAAATACTTGTGAGAAAGCCAACAGCCCCTTGCAGGACTGATGGATGTAGAGGAGGAAGAGGTTGGAGGGAACGTTTGGTACGATAAGTCTTCGGACTTCAGTGCAGTTCTGAGAAAGTTTAAGCAAGGCCAGTGACATGTCCTCCAGCCAAAGTTGGGGTCACAGGAGTTCCTTGTCCTGCAGGAATGGACATGCTTTAGCATCCTGCCTATGGCCAGTCATTGGCTAGAACAGCCTGTGGGAAGTGTTGGGCTGGGGGAATGGTGATGATGGATTCAGAACAGAGCAGCTCCCCATGTTAGGTGATCCAACGGGCTCATTTCCATGACTGTCACGGGGCTCATGTGAGCAGACATGCTGTGAACATTCAGGTGCATGTTTCTTGTATGCTTTTTTGTTGGGTGGACTTAGGAGTAGAATTGTTGGGTCATATATTATGCCTATGTCCGTTATTAGTAGATAATGCCAAACTTCCAGTGTGGATATACCTATCAGTTTCTATTCCAGCTACAGCAGGGGTCCCCAACCCCCAGGCTGCGGACAGGTACCCATCCGTGGCCTGTAAGGAATCAGGCCGCACAGCAGAAGGTGAGCGTCAGGCGAGCGAGCGAAGCTTCATCTGCCGCTCCCCATCGCTCACGTTACCGACTGAACCGCCCCCCCCCCCATAAATTCTCTTCTGTGAAACTGGTCCCTGGTGCCAAAAAGGTTGGGGACCGCTGGGCTACAGTGAACGCATTCTTGTGACTCCACGTCCTCGCCAATGGTCTTTTAAAATTTAAATCATTTCATTGAGTGTGTGGCAGTATCTTGCTTTAGTTCTTGCCTCCTAAGTTAGGTGTGGTCATGAGATTTGTCTTGGCCAGTGAAGTGTGAACTGAAGAGACTTGTCACACAGACTTTAAGAGCAGTGGTGAGATATGCCACATTCCTTTCCTCCTGCCAGTGATCATGTTTTCAAATGGAGCTTCTGGCAGTGCAGGTCTTTTTGTGTCTAGAGCAGGGGTCCCCAACCCCCGGGCCATGGACTGCTGCCAGTCCCTGGCCTGTTAGGAACCGGGCTGCACAGCAGGAGGCGAGTGAGCGAAGCTTCATCTGCTGCTCCCCATCACTTGCATTACCACCTGAGCCATTCCCCCCCCCACCCCCGTCCATGGAAAAATTGTCTTCTGCGAAACTGGTCCCTGGTGCCAGAAAGATTGGGGACCACTGGTGTAGAGCAAACAGAGAGCAGAGGGTGGGGGAGAGGGCAAGGGTGGAGAAAAGAGGGGGAGGGAATGGGTGGGGAGTGGGAATTTTTTTCGTCTTAAGCAGCTAAGATTTCTAGGGTGGTTTGTAACCATAGCATACTCTCATTAACCTATCTTGTCAGATAAACTTTTTTTTGTTTTAAATACACTTTATTTTTAAGAGCAGCTTTAGGTTCACAGCAAAACTGAGTAGAAAGTACAGAGTTCCCCTGTACCCCCGATCCCACACAAGCACAGCCTCCCCCGTCAGCAGCATCCTGCACCAGATTGTACATTTGTTAGAATGGGTGAACCTACATTGACACATCATTATCATCCAAAGTCCATAGTTCACATAGGGTTCACTCTTGGTGTTCTATATTCTGTGGGTTTTGACATTTATAATATGTATCCGACATTATAGTGTCATACAGAATAGTTTCACTGCTCAAAGAATCTTCTGTGCTGTATTTGTTTTTTTCTGATTTCTGTCTTCATTTCATTGTGGTCATAATACTATATAAAAGCTTATGAAATTTTTTGAAGCTTGCTTTATGGTCCAACATACGATCACTTTTTGTAAATGTCCTGTGTGTGCTTGGAAAGAATGTGCTTCTGTCTTTGTTGGATGCAGTGTTCTGTATTTCTTAGTTCAACTTGGTTAATTGTGTTAAATTCTTCTACATTCTTACTTTTTTCCTTTTCGTTTGCTGGTTGTATTGGTTACCAAGAGAAATGTATTAATACTCATATTTTGCATTTGTCTGTTTTTCCTTACTTGAGATAATTTTTCTTTATCTATTTTGTGGCTATGTTACTAGGTGCATACAAAGTTTAGCATTGTGTATTTTCTTTACCAGTTGAGTCTTTTAAAATAATTGTCTTTCCTTAAGGCAAAAGTATTATTAGAGGTAAAGGTTGATTAGCTTAATATTAATGTAGTTGCATTATCTTTTCTCTGATTGGTAGGTGCAGTGTATATCTTTTTTTTTAACCTTGTACTTTCAGTCTTTGTACTATGTTTTGGACGTTTCTGTTGTCAGTAGTGTATAACCGGGATTTAACAAATCTAGTCTGACAATATTTCTTATAATTGGAGTGTTTAGTCTATTGATATTTAAATTCAACCCAACTGTTGACATAGTTGGGTTTAAGTATGTTGTCTTAATAAGTGCTTTCTGTTTATTGTACCTGTTTTATGTGTCTTTTACTCCTTTCTTGGCTTTCCTTGGATGCCTTTTTTTTTTTTTTTTTTACCTCTGCTAACCTCGAGGTTACTTAAAACATGCATCTTTGACTTGTCAAAATCTAATATTTGGTTGTTTCCCCCTCTTTCTGGACACTTAAACTCCATTTATTTTAGTTTCACTTATGTAGCACAGTTTGTGCTATTTTAATTCTGTGTATATTTTGTCTTAGGACATTATTAATTTGTACAGTAGTAGCCATTTGGATTTACCCTTTTCATTGCTCTTCGTTCCTTGTTGTAATTCCAGTCCAATCCAATTCCATTTTCCTTCTGCCTGAAGAACACTCTTTATTTCTCCCCTGTTGTGTGACTCCTAATAGTGAATTCTTTGAGTATGTGTTAGTCTAAAAATATCTCAAATTGATTTTCCCTTTTGAAGGATATTTTTGATATGTATAGAGTTCTAACTTGTCAGTTTTCTTCTAAGGTGTTGAAAGAAGTTATTAAATTAGATTTTCAGCTTTCATATTTTTTCTTAAGTAAACTGTCAGTTTAATATTTGCTGTCATGGATGGGATCTATCTTTTTTACTTCAGGCTTTTATGGGTTTTTTGTTTGTTTGTTTATTTTTTTGGTCTTTGGTTTTCAACAGTTCTTATGATGTGTCTAGGTATATATTTCTTTTAATTTATATTTTGTGTTTATAGGTCTTACTGAATCTGTGGTAATGTTTTTTATTCTTTTGAGAAGTCGGCAGGCATTATCTTTTAGAGTATTTCTGCTGCCCTGTCCCCCCTACCCTCCACTCCGTTTAAATGCATGTGAGGCCTTCCCAGTCTCTTACCCTTTGCATGCTTCGTCCTGGGTATTTCTTCTGATCTCTCTTTGTTCACTAATTTTTAACGAGACCAGCCTATTGATAATCTATCCATTGAGTTTATTGTATTTTTTCACTTCTGGAAAATCTGGTTCTGTGATAGTTTTCTACCAAAGTTTTATATCTTATTTTTCTATCTCTGAACATAGTAGTCACAGCTATTTTATTTTTCATTTAATAATTTTATTTATTCCTGTAATCTTCTTCCCGTAGCTTACTTTAAATTATGATTTTGTAACTGCAACACCTGGTAGCCCAGTGGGTCTGCTTTTTTTTGTTGTTTATCTGTCGTTTCTGCTAGTTTTTATTTTGTCTCTTTCTGGGCTAACTTGCATGGTTGCACATGTAGTAGATTACATTTTTTAAATCGTTTGAGATAATTTGGGGTCAGGATGATATTCCTAGAGAGGATTTATGCTTGCTCTGCCAGACGTCCGAGGGAGCTGGCAGCTTGGGATCACCTCTGCTAAGTTTTAGGGTAAAGAGGAGTTGCGGCTGGACTTCTTACCATTCCCCCAGCTCCAAAGAGCAATTCAGGATTCCATTTCATAGAGACGTGGGTTCACCAGCCCCCTCCTTCCTTTGGTAGTCCCTGGGTTCTGGTCTTTGGCCCCTCACCTTGCAAAGTTGTTAGCCTTTAGCTGCCCCTTAACACTTGGCGGTTACTCTCAGGGAGAAAAGTGGTTGCATATATGGGGTTTACCTACCACTCTAGGTCCTACCTCTGGAAGCACTGCTATCTTCAAGTTCTTTGATGCCTTCAAGCATATGGTTAGTGTATGTGTCACTGTGTGTGTTCAAGTTTTTGTTACGGAAGTTTTCAGTCATATACAGTCTTTCCTCGATATCTGCGGGGGGTTGGTTCTAGTATCCCCAGAGGATACCAAAATCCATGGTTACCAAAATCAAGTCCTTTACATAAAACGACGTAGTTTTTTGCATGTAACCTATGCACATCCTCCCATATAATTTGTCATTTCTAAATTATTTATAATATCTAATACAACATGAATATTGCATAAATGGTTGTAAATGTAATGTACAAGCTGCGTAAATAGTTGCCAGTGCTTTCAGGAACTTTCTGGAATTTTTTTTCCCCTGAATATTTTTGATCTGAGGTAGGTTGAATCTGTTGACGTGGAACCCACAGATATGGAGGGTGAACTGTACAATAGTCAAGAAAATAGTGTAAAAGATCCCCCTTTGTCTCCGTGACACCATTCCAGTGATCTTCCTGACCTTGAAAGCTTCCTGGCTTCTGGTATGGCAAGATGTTCCAGGCTCTTCATATATTTCCTCCCCCTCACCTGGAATTAACCTTTTCTATAAGAAACTCTGCTTCCCAATAGTTTTTGTTAAGGGTGTTCTTTTAGATTTTATTTTGATATTCTAGCTTTCAGGAGAGTGGTCTAAATTACCAGTCCATCACTACCAGGATTGTCCATTCTTTACATTGATTCCTGCAGGTGGCCTTTAAAGACACATCAAAGATTCAGGGTTGCTTTTTGCCAGTGGTTTTAGGCAGGGGGGGTTGTGCCACGGACGTTTTCTCAGTCTGGTGAAACCTATGGATACCTTCTCAGAATGTTTCTGAATACAGTGAATAAAATACAAGGGAGCAAAGAAGAAATGTTATATTTAAATAGTTATTAAAATATGAAAACAATGTTAATTTAGTAGTATGGCTTTTTTTGTTACTATGTTAAGTGACAGAAAAGATATACAGAAACAATTTCATATTTTAAGGTACTAAAGTGACAGCTCTTGATGTTTATCAAAAAGTAAATTGAGGTGGTCTTTTATCTCCTTTCACATATTGATCAACAAATAATTGATGATAGGGAATACAAGAGAGCATAGTAGATCCGTGTGTCACAGCAGTGTAATCCTGACACACTCGCTACCCAGAGTGAGGTCAGACTTTATAGGCCGAACCACTGTCCTCCATAAAACTGCCCTCACTACAGACACCAACAAGAGACTTGGTGGTCCACAGGCCACCCACATTTCTGACCACCTGGCTACGAATTCGGGGGTCCTCATGACCTTCTCATGTTTGATAATTTACTAGAACAACTCACAGAACTCAGGAAAATGCTATACTTATGATACAGTTTCATTATAGCAGAAAAGGATCCAAATCCATGACCATCCAAAAGAAGAAGCACGCAGGACAAGGTCTGGAAGGGTTTGAATGGGAATCTTTCTTCTGTTTTCTTCTGTGGAGTCAGGAGTATCACTGACCTGCACATGGATATGTCATGGTGCATGGAGTTAGAGTATTGTTGACCAGGGAAGCTCTCTCCAGCTTCTATGTCCAGAGTGTTTATTGGGGTTTCGTTATGTGAGCATGGCTGATTGAATCATTGGCCATGAGTTTGAGCTCAGTCTTTAGCTTCCCTCCCTGAAAGTTGGGCTGCTATCAGGGGATTCAAAGCTCCAATCCTGTAATCCCGTGGTTGGTCTTTTTGGTGTGGCCAGCCCCATTCTGAGTCATCTTGTTAGCACAAACTATCTAGGAGCCCACCATAAATCACGAACACTCCTGTCATTTAAGACATTCCAATGATTTAGAAGGTACTTCCCAGGAACGGGGTGGGGGGGGGGTGGGGGGGGCAAGGTCCAACCAAACTCTTTGTTTTACAACAGTCACCAATTCTGTTGTCACAGTTTGATGACTAATGCCCTGATGGCTGATCCACTCCGGTCATGTCTTGTTCTGTGGCAGGCCTCATAACTTAATTTAGAAGTAGTTGATGAGGGCTTCCCTGGTGGCGCAGTGGTTAAGAATCCACCTGCCAATGCAGGGGACATGGGTTCAATCCCTGGTCTGGGAAGATCCCACATACCGTGGAGCAACTAAGCCTGTGTGCCACAACTACTGAGCCTGCGCTCTAGAGCCCACGAGCCACAACTACTGAAGCCCGCGCGCCTAGAGCCCGTGCTCCACAATAAGAGAAGCCACCGCAATGAGAAGCCCGCGCACCTCAAGGAAGAGTAACCCCCGCTTGCCACAACCAGAGAAAAGCCCACATGCAGCCACAAAGACTCAATGCAGCCAAAAAAAAAAAAAAAAAACAACGAAGTAATTGATGAGCTTAAAAGCTGTTTTGAGATCTGTAATAAATGCAGTGGGGTGGAAAGATCTGTGATTTCTATTGTTGAGAAAGTCAGGGATACTGGTAAAATCATGTGGTTTCATATGCTCATGATGGAAGGAAGTGCTTGCTATATAATTCAGGTGAAAGTTAGGAAAATGAAGATAGAATTTTTCCCTCATCCAAATTCATGATACTTGTGAATTTTGTCCATCCTTAAGAACTCCTATATTAGAACTTGGTGGTTAGATGTCTCATGATTTAGGCTGTTTAATAATTTTGTTTATATTGATATGAGAGTTTGGGGCCCTGAAGGCCTTCAGATATACACTTGGTATGTACTACAGCCAAACACTGGATAATTAACAGTGCTGTGTTCAAACAGCCCTTCGTTTTAATCTTGAGGTTTTAGCCAAAGGGACAGCCTACGCTGGAGACCTCTGGAGCGCTGTTTCTACATGCCATCCATTGAAACATTTGTGACTGGACTTTCTGGTGAATTCTTTTGGGTACTTAGGAAGGTTCTGAGTTGTAATACAATGTTTTTTCTTTCCAGATTTATATAATCTAAAACTATTGACCCTTTTTCTCTCAACATTTTATTGTGAATATTTTCAAGCATATAGAAAAGTTGAAACACAGTCGAACGTTTGTATACTCACCATCCAGATTCAGGAATTGCAAATATTTTGCCACCTTTTTTTTTTAATAATTTTTTTTAAAATTTATTTTATTTATTTATTTTTGGCTGCATTAGGTCTTCGTTGCTGCATGCGGGCTTTCTCTAGTTGTGGCGAGTGGGGGCTACTGTTGGTTGCGGTACGTGGGCTTCTCGTTGCACTGGCTTATCTTGTTGTGGAGCATAGGGTCTAGGCACGCGGGCTTCAGTAGTTGTGGCACGCGGACTCAGTAGTTGTGGCTCACGGGTTCCAGAGCACAGGCTCAGTAGTTGTGGCACGTGGGCTTAGTTGCTCCGCGGCATGTGGGATCTTCCCAGACGAGGGCTTGAACCCGTGTCCCCTGCATTGGCAGGCAGATTCTTAACCATTGCACCACCAGGGAAACCCTACCACTTTTTCTTAATCTATTTTTAAAAATCACATCTTAGGACATAAGCTACAGACTTTTGAGTACCTACAGTAAATCTGTGTTGTTGCCACCAATTCCAAATTTTGCTGTTCTTCTCTCTCTGCTGTTTTCCCCAAACTTTTTAAATGAAACTTGCTGTACATTGAAAACTTAAACCTATAGCTGAGTTATACCTGTATGTTTTCCATTGAGATTCATTTGCTGACATTTTGTTATACTCACATTTTTTGTTGTTAAGCCATTTGAAAGTTGCAGTAAATTGCAGACATGATACTTTTAAAAATGAGGACTTTTTCTTTGTAACTACAATATCATAATTAAGAAATAAAGAAAATTATTTCTTGTTTAATATTCAGGTCCTTTTCAGATTTTAGCCATATGTCGTTTTTCACATAAATATTTGTGATAACATATATTCCTCCCCACACTTTGAACCCTTTGTGACGACAACTTTAAGACACTTGTTGGCAGCCCAAACTTCAGCTTAACACTTGATGTGTTTAGCCGTTTGTACTTTTCCACTAGTGCTGAGACTTCTTTGGAACATGGCACTTCTGCTTAAGCAGTTTTATAAATTTATTTTCTTTTTATAAATAACACTGTTTGGTGATAGCAGCTGGCAGCAAATATTTTGATATGTAACTTTTTTTTTTTTAATATTTATTTATTTATTTATTTAGGCTGCTCCAGGTCTTAGTTGCGGCATGCATGTGGGATCTTAGTTCCCCCCCAGGGATCGAACCCATGCCTCCTGCAGTGGAAGCACAGAGCTTTAACCACTGGACCACCAGGGAAGTCCCTGTGTTTATTTTTAAAATAAGAAATTTATCTCAGCTATGCTACTTGCAGTCTATATGCCCACGTGCGTTTTAATTTCGGTGCAGTAGGTTTTTATTTTTTATTATTTATTTTTTTAACATCTTTATTGGAGTATAATTGCTTCACAATGTTGTGTTAGTTTCTGCTGTATAACAAAGGTGCTGTAGGGGTTTTTTTTATATATAAATTTATTTATATTTGGCTGCATTGGGTCTTCATTGCTGCACATGGGCTTTCTCTAGTTGCGGTGAGCCAGGGCTACTCTTCGTTGTGGTGTGCGGGCTTCTCGTTGTGGTAGCTTCTCTTGTTACGGAGCACGGGCTCTAGGTGCGTGGGCTTCAGCAGTTGTGGTACACGGGCTCAGTAGTTGTGGCTCGCGGGCTCTAGAGCGCAGGCTCATTAGTTGTGACTCACGGGCTTAGTTGCTCCACGGTATGTGGGATCTTCCCGGACCAGGGCTCGAACCCGTGTCCCCTTCATTGGCAGGTGGATTCTTAACCACTGCGCCACCAGGGAAGTCCCGGTGCCGTAGGATTTTAATTTCCAAAATGGAACAGGTATAGTGTGTGCCTTATGGTGGTTGTGTAGAGTCTGAGTTGATGCGTGTATAGCAGTGTGTGACATACAGGCATGTGCTTGGGGACACTTGTTTGTGAAATTGTGAGAATCTTGTGATCCCCTTTGAGATGGTTATAGAAATATTTTGAGTTTCAAAACTAAATTCATGACATGTTTTAAAGATTGTTTAGCCAAATTGCATGCTTGGGTAGTTGATTATATTTAATACAGATGGACTTATAGCAAAGGGAAATAAATCCAGGATCTTCTTTTCCCCAACTTTCTTTATGAAAAATTTTAAATTGAAATAAAAGTTCAGAGAATAACATTAGTATGTTCTTTGTATAGATTCAAAAATTAATATTTTGTCATTTTCACTTTTTTGTTTGTGTATGTATCACTTTCTTTCCGTGAACTATTTGAAATTCACTTGCAGACATTAATTCAGCCTACCTGTAGAAATTTCAGCATGTATTTCCTAAGAATAAATATGTTCTCATGTATAACTACAGTGTCATTATTGTGCTTTTAAAGGTTAATGATAATTCCATAATGTGTCATCTACTATATAGACCCTATTTAAATTTCCACCGACTTCAATGTCTTCTATAGCTTTTTCTCCTCCAAACCATTCATTCAGGGTTTGCTTGCTGTCTGCTTTTAGTCTCTTTTAATCTAGAGCAGTATGTCTACCTTTTTTTCTTATGACATTGACCTTTTAAAGAGTATATTCCATTTGTCTTGTAGAAACTTCTCACATTCTCTTGTATCACCTGTATTTCTTAAAAACTGGGAATTAGGTCTAGAGGCTCAAGTAGATTTAGATAAAGCATTTTTGGCAAGAATGTTTTATAATGATATGATGTACTTTGCATCACATCACATCTGGAAGCCTCTAAAATGTGGTTGGCTCACAATTAGTGGTGTTGAATTGTTTGATCCCTCCATTGTCAAGAAGCATTTATAATCAACAGGTAATTTGGGGTGATTCTTTGGTACTGTGCAACATTATTCTTTAACAGCCTTTCACTGAATGGTGTTAGCAATCTGTTGGGTTTAGTCCTGAATACAGAACTATCTTTTTTATTGGCTTCAATTTAAGCTCCATTTGACAACATTTTGTGTAATATTTGAAAAAAATTATGACTCCTGCTATCTTAGAAATGAGATTGTGCTGTCTCAGGATTTAAGATATAAGATCAAGCAGTTGGAATAGTAATTGCAACTCAAAAATGGGGAAGGACTTTTATCTGGAATTTTGTTTTCTTATATTATTCAAAAAGCTCCTATATCCTTCTCTTCTGCAACTCTTTTTTTCAATCTGTGTCTTATACTTTTTACAAGTATTATAACAAGTTCAACCTGAAAATTTTAATGAAGTGGTAAGCAGTAGAAAATCATACCAAGGTAAGCTTAAATCTGCTAGTGAGAAGGGTGCATACTCTTTAGACCATCAGTAAGCTAAAATTTTCATGTTATAGAACCAAGTTGATTTATTAAGTTAAGAAACGTTGATACTTGTGTAGATTAAAATATTCTTCAGTCTTTGAAGCAGCTTTGTAAAGAGTGTCAGAGAAAAGGAGCAGAGTCATGGGATGTTTTTAAAATTGGGAAATACTGCATTATTTATTGTATACTGATGAGAACAGAAATTGATAGAGAAGATAGAGATGGGATTGATAAAACATATGAAAGGGTTGAATGTAAACACAGTTTATCTGTTATTATAGTAGCAGAGGCTACCAACCAGCTGGTGAATTTGGTGGTGGGAAGATGAGTAGTTCTCTTTTGTTTGCTTCTGTCTAACTAGCAGAAAGGAACCGTATCTGCTGAGGGTGGGCTTGGTATTGTCAAATGCCCACTTGAGATATGAGATTATAAAGCTGAAGTTTTTCAGCCCCATTTAATGGCTGAAATTGTGGGTGCAGTAGGTAAGGAGTTGGGTTAGGGTTTTGCCAGAAAGTGACAGGAAGAGAAAAGCAAGGGAGTCACTATAGTGGTTGACCATCTGTGGAATCTAAGCTGAGTAATGAGGGAAGTTAGTCCCCAAGGAAGATAAAGGTCAAGCTGTAGTTTGGAGGTAGTGGTTGCATCAGACTTGTTGGAGTGGGACTGCTGGTGTAGGAAAAGTGGAATGATCAGAGGTGGTTTTGTGTGTGAGATGCTTGAAACAAAGATTCCAGAGGTATTGTAGTCATTGGTGACGAGAAGGTTGAGGTTGTGGCTATGGAGATAGTTGGCTGGAGTTGGGTAGGTAGTTTGAAGTGAGGATGTCAGAGAACCAAGGGGGCACGTTGTTCAAAGGATCATATGTTGCCAAGAATGTGATGGAAAACAAGATCTTCAAGAGTGTGTGCAGATGACTAGAGGATTAATAGGTAGATGACTGCAGCGAAAAGGGGGGCCTGTTACTACTAGTGCTATGGCACTTGCCTCCACGTTGGGGTGTTGGGGTAGGAGAAATTGTGTAAGTAAGGTTGTTTGGGGAACACAAACAACCACTTTGGAGAGAGCTGCTGGATGGAGGGGACCCTAGATAGACTTTTGCTACAGACAGACTGCCTTTCAGAAGGCAGCAGAGAGGTTTGGGCAGATGGGGGAAGAGGGCTGTAGGGTTCCAGTAGGGAAAGATACATCAGAGTTGGAAGAATTGAATGGGGAAGCTGAGATTTCTGGTGTTGAAAGAGGTAGACTGATGCGAGGCTTACATATCTGTTGGGTGGCCTTGGGAAAGACGAGTGTACTTCTTTGTTGTCATGACAGCCTAGACTTTGTTGTCATGACAGCCTAGACTTCGTTTCCTTAGCTCAGTGGGTGGGGAGGCAGGCTGGTTGTAGCTCCTAGGAAGAGCACAGGAACCTTGCATGGGAAAAGTCACCTTCAGAAAAGGTGCTGCTTCCATGTTTTTTTCTGTACAGGCGTACCTTGTTTTATTGAAGGTTTGTGGCAACCTGGCATTGGCAGATGATGGTTAGCATCTTTAGCAATAAAGTATTTCTAAGTCAAGGTATGTACATAGTTTTCTTCAGGTATAATGCTACTGCAAACTTAATAGACTACAGTACAATATGAACATAACTTTTATATGCGTTGGAAACCGAAAAATTAGTGTGACTCACTTTATTGCAATATTTGCTTTATTGTGGTGGTCTGGAACTGAACCCTCAATATCTCTGAGGCATGCCTGTATAACTTATTGCCACTTGAAATACTGTCTCTTTTCCTTACTTATTTGTGTACTGTCTGTCTCCTCCTACCTAAGCTTCAAACAGTAGGCATTCTGAATATTCATTAAATGAATTATAAAAGCCATTTGTTTTTAAATTTCCCTTGAAGTTTTATATAGTTAAGAATTTTTGCCAGTTGAAATGATTCCTCTCTCCCTTGTTATTTAGGCTTTTTAATTATTTTAACTATTTTGTTGAATTTTAGTCTCTAGAAAATGCATTCTCTTCAATTCTTAAACCTGTGAATGCATGGCTGTACGATGTAGACATGATGACTAATAACGAGAACTGAACGTAGACATGTGGTTCAGTGAAATTTGTGGTGGATATTTTTGTGCTTTATGAGAATACGTTTCCATATATGTTTTACTACGTGGACTGTAAACTGGACCCAAATTTCATTTAAATGATAAACTGACTTAACTTTTTTGCATGGGTGTGGAAATTTCTTTGAGGCTTCTCCAGAGTTATTGCATCTTCCGCTCTGGTTTCCCGAAGCTTGGGAGCAGAAAGGGAACTGCGAAGTCTTATTGGCTGCAATCCCTTCTTTTGCCCAAGGCTGCTGGTTTACTGACCACACCTCTAGCTGTGGCTCAGACTTGAAGTAGTTTCCAGTGCTGCCTCACCCTCCAGCTGTTGTTCCACCATGCACCTGCCACACCTCTGTTGCCCGCTCCAGTGCCTTGCTGGGTTTTTTTGTGTCCCATCAAGAATATGGGCCCTGCCAGTCTAAATCTTTTCTGACATGCCAGTGTCTACCGTTTTCTGACTTCTGCCAGCAAAACGGATTGGCTGCCAGCAAAATGGGTTGGGATACAATGGGGGAAGCCAGATGCTGTATTATGTTCAGTTGACCCGTGAGGAACTGCACTTTTCCTTGTTGAGGGGTCTAGTACCTCCTTTTCTCCTGCTCCTCTGTGTCGTCCTTGGCACTGAGTTCTGAGGAAATAAAGTTAATTGCTTCCCGGCAAAGTGTATTTTAGCTGATGTTGCGTTTAAAATTTGTCATGTTTGATGGCTTACTCGGAGTAGTTTGCTTTTGTGATGCTCTAGTAATGAATGAACTATTATTTCACTGTCTTACAGAGTACTTAGGATTTCACGTATTTTTGCTGAACTTATAAAAAAAAAGGCGCTTGGGATGATGGATTAACAAGAACATTGAAATTCTGTGAAAAGTTTCAAATTGGAGCATACTGAATTTTCACCCTAGTCCAGCAGCTCTGCTGCTCACTTAAATACAGATGAATGAAGACCCCATTCGGGAAGACACCTGGCCAGCGGTCCAGAGCTGATGCAGGTAGGCAGTGCAGTTCTACACTTTAGTACAATAAATTTAAAACAGTTGTAAAAATGAGAAATGCTCTCATGTAATTCCTAGTG
Source organism: Balaenoptera physalus (assembly GCF_965194825.1). Taxonomy (NCBI): domain Eukaryota; kingdom Metazoa; phylum Chordata; class Mammalia; order Artiodactyla; family Balaenopteridae; genus Balaenoptera; species Balaenoptera physalus. The sequence goes on along the minus strand of NC_138886.1, from coordinate 105,173,053 downwards.
GTTTGCTATTCCTAAAGCTTTGTGATTTCCAGTATTTTAAACACATACACATGTGAAAGAAACAGGTTTAGGTTTTGGAAAGGTAGGGATCATATTAATTTTTTTTTTCCTGTGGTCTCTTGCAGTAAGTTACAGATGTCCAGTAAATACAGCAAGTGAATTGTAAATACTTATAGGATTATAGTAAACAAAGGATTTATCATTTGTTTTTGAAAGAAGATGTGAAAGTGAGATGACTAGCTGAGTATTAGATTTAGTGAGATTTAGGATATTTATAGGGAAAAAGGTAAGCTCAGTTTTTTGTGTATTTATATGAAAGAACTTTACTGGAATGAAATGTATGGAAATGAAATGAATATTTAATAGAAATTAATTCTTATTTTTGTGGCACACAGCCGATACTAGAAGTTTAGACTTTGCATGATTTTTGTCCACCCTAAAAGCAAAGGTAAAAATCTTATAGGCTACAAAATAAAATAGGTAAGTAGCATTTTCTTTAAGATTTATGTTTTTCTCCGTTCCAGAAATACATTTGAATATTGGAAAAAACCTGTCATAACATATTAAGGTTCTTTGATAAATGAATCTGAGAATTCTGCTAGGAAAATTACTATTAATCATACAAGTGGTTGCTATGTGATTTAGAATTTATTTATTAACTGTAGTGTTTGGAATTCCTTTGTAGAAGAGCCACAGGGATTAAGATTTTTAAGTTTCTCTTTTCTCTTTGATTTTAGTTCCTCTCTTGTAAAGATAATATTGATTTAACTGTTAAATATTTGTCAGTAAGATTAACTTGCAGTAGTGGCAACTGACTGAAGTGTAAGTCACCTGAGAGGTTGCTATTTAAATTCCAACTCGGCTCATCAGCTCTGTCCTGCTCTTTTATTAGCTGTATAAACATTGGTGCATTTTGTATCTTCTTAAGCCTTGGTTTTTCTCATCTAAACAATGGGACTGTTATGGTATGTATCTGTTGGGGTTATTATGAAGAATAAATGTGTTTATGTGTGTCAGGTGCTTAGGTAGGTGCCTGGCACATTATAGCTGCTCTGCAAAAAGCATTTTTTTTTGTTGATCATACTGTTTATAACGAAATGTTTATTCTATCTCATTAGTTGCAAAAATTGCTGTCAAATTTTTGTTGATCAGTGAACGCCCCATGTTTCTGTCATTTGAAATAGTAATTCGTACCCTCAAGTTCTTTTTATGCACACCATTCTAAATTCAGCACTCCTATTTTCTTCACTAATTTAGTCAAATTCTTAGGAGAGAGAATTGATTAAAGTGATGTGTAGTATGGTGTAAGTAATTGAAGGAGCTAAACCAAGAGATGTTACTGTTAAGGGAGAGATTGTCTAATCCTAGCCAGTACTTTGATCTTACATTTTCTTACTCTTTGATATTTTTTAGAGCATATGGCATAGTGCTAAAGACAAAGTAGGTACTCTGTAAATTCTAATCAGCCTATTGTTGAATATTTTAACATACGAAATCCTGGGGTCATTTATTGTTTTTCACTGTTGTGTATTATACTCTATTTTAGAGAGATTACTGATGCCTTGATCAGTATTACTTATAAACTAGTCTTAATCATTTTTCCTGTTAACATAGACAAAGGCTTTGTTACTTTTAAATCCCTGTATCAGTAACAAATATGCCCATTTACAAATAAAGAAAATTCACACACAAAGGGGGTTTCTTTTTCTCATGCAGCAAGAAGCCCAAATAGGCATTCCAGAGTTGGTATGGTGCCTCAGCTATGCCCTTAGTCTGGTGCCCTCTGAAAGGCTAAAGTGGGGGCCTTCAGTGGATAAGGCTCCTAGGATGTTTCTCTTCCTCTGTGGGCCATTGTGTAGCTGGACTTACTACATGAAGGCTCCCAGAGCAAGTATCCCAGGAGAAACAGGCACAGTGGCATGGTCTCTTCTCTTGGAGCCTTGGAAGTCATACAGGTTCACTTCTGTTGCATTTTGTTCATTGAAGCAGTCTCAGAGGTCTGCCCAGGTTCAAGGGAGTGGGCATGTACTCTGCTCCATGGGAGAAGTGTCAGAGAATTGTGGTCATGTTTTAAAACCACCACAGTGGGCAACTCCTAATACCCGACAGTGTTTGACATTAGGGTGTGAGTGATCAATAAAAATTTGAAAATTGAATTTTTTACATTCTCTTTATGTACCTAGTTCAACATATTAGGGATTTCTATTTTTTTAAATTAATTAATTAATTAATTTTTGCTGCGTTGGGTCTTTATTGCTGCACACGGGCTTTCTCTAGTTGCGGCGAGCGGGGGCTACTCTTCGTTGTGGGGTGCAGGCTTCTCATTGTGGTGGCTTCTCTTGTTGAGGAGCATGAGCTCTAGGTGCACAGGCTTCAGTAGTTGTGGCACGTGGGCTCAGTAGCTGTGGCTCACGGGCTCCTGTAGAGCACAGGCTCAGTAGTTGTGGCACATGGGCTTAGTTGCTCTGCGGCATGTGGGATCTTCCTGGACCAGGGCTCGAACCCATGTCCCCTGCATTGGCAGGCGGATTCTTAACCACTGCGCCACCAGGGAAGTTCCAGAGATTTCTATTTTTAAAATAACTTAGGTTTATTTATATAAATATGTTGGAATTTAATTGGTTACTAAAGTGGTAGTTTATATATACCTAACGACATTGGGCAGCAAGTCCTTTTATACAGTAAAACTTTTTTCATATTTTTTTTTTCCTTTAGAAAAGTTAGCCTTCATTTTTACTAGTTTACCAAAGGTTGCAAATTTCCTCCTTTTATGACATTATACTGATACGTACAGGGAATGGTAGTAATAGATATCCATGTGCCTAATACTCAGATTAACAACTATTTTTGCTATGGTCAAATATTTTTAAAACCTTGATTTTATTTTTATCAAACCAATAAAAATTCATGGGTGAAATGTCAAGTAGTGCCGAAGACTTATATCAACAAGTAGGCACTCCATTTATTTTGATGTTTACCTTCAAAATTTGTAAATGAGTATACAAATTTCTCTTGATCTGACAAATTTAGATATGTATTGAAACCTGTTGAGGATGATGGCTTTTTCACATAACATCTTTTTCTCCCATTAACCTTTTTTTTTTTTAATAATGAAGTCAATATTTAATTTTTTTATTGAAGTAAAGTTAATTTACAATGTTGGGTTAGTTTCAGGTATACAACAAAGAGATTCAGTTGTGTGTATATACATGTACATATGTATGTATTCTTTTTCAGATTTCTTTTCCATTATAGGTTATTAACAAGGTATTGATTATATTGGGACTTCCCTGGTGGTCCAGTGGCTAAGACTCCATGCACCCAATGCAGGAGGCCTGGGTTCGATCCCTGGTCAGGGAACTAGATCCCACATACTGCAACTAAGAGTTTGCATGACACAACTAAAAGATCCCGCCTGACACAACTAAAGATCCCGCATGCTGCAACGAAGATCCCGACTGCCGCAACTAAGACCTGGCGTAGACAGACAGACAGATAGACAGATAGATAAATAAATAAGATATTTTTTAAAAAAAGACACTGAGTATCATTCCATCTGCTGTACAATAGGTTCTTGTTGTTTATCTATTTTATATATAATAGTGTGTATATGTTAAGCCCAAACTCCTAATTTATCCCCCTCCCCCATTATGTCTCCTTTGGTAACCATAAGTTTGTCTTCTGTGTCTGTGAGTCTATTTTTGTTTTGTAAGTAAGTTCATTTGTGTCATTTTTTTAGATTCCACATATTAGTGATAGCATATGATATTTGTCTTTGCTTCAGTTAGTATGATAATCTCTAGGTCCATCCATGTAGCTGCAGATGGCATTATTTCATTTTTTTTTTATGGATGAGTAATATTCCATTGTATATACGTACCACATCTTCTTTACCCATTCATCTGTTGACGGGCATTTAGGTTACTTCCAGGTCTTGGCTATTATAATTAGTGCTGCTACAAACATTGGGGTGCACGGGTTGCAGTATCATATGGTAGCTCTGTTTTTAGTTTTTTAAGGAACCTCTATACTGTTCTCCATAGTGGCTGTACCAGTTTACGTTCCCACCAACAGTGTAGGGAGGGTTCCTTTTTCTCCACACCCTCTCCAGCATTTATTATTTGTAGACTTTTTGATGATAGCCATTCTGACTGGTGTGAGGTGATACCTCATTGTACTTTTGATTTGCATTTCTCTAATTAATGCATGTTGAGCCTCTTTTAATGTGCCTGTTGCCCATCTGTATGCCATCTTTGGAGAAATGTCTGTTGAGGTCTTCTGCCCATTTTTTGATTGGGTGGTTTTTTTGATATTAAGCTGTATGAACTATTTGTATATTTTGAAAAGTAATCCCTTGTCAGTAGCATCATTTGCAGATATTTTCTCCCAATCCGTAGATTGTCTTTTTTCATTTTGTTTTTGGTTTCCTTTGCTATGCAAAAGCTTTTAAGTTTAATTAGGTCCCATTTGTTTATTTTTGCTTTTATTTCCATTACCGTAAGAGACAGATCCAAAAAAATATTGCTGTGATTTATGTCAAAGAGTGTTCTTTTACTCTAGGAGTTTTATAGTATCCAGTCTTACATTTAGGTCTTTAATCCAGTTGAGTTTATTTTTGTATATGGTGTTAGAGAATATTCTAATTGCATTGTTTTACATTTAGCTGTCCAGTTTTCTCAGCACTACTTATTGAAGAGACTGTCTTTTTTCCATTGTATATTCTTGCCTCCTTTGTCGTAGATTAATTGACCATCAGTGTGTGGGTTTATTTCTGGGCTTTTTATCGTGTTCCATTGATCTCTATGTCTGTTTTTGTGCCAGTACCATACTGTTTTGATTACTGTAGCTTTGTAGTATAATCTGAAGTCAGGGTGCATGATTCCTCCAGCTCTTCTTTCTCAAGACTGTTTTGGCTATTGGCAGTCTTTTGTGTTTCCATACAAAAAAAATTTTTTGTCGCAGTTATGTGAAAAATGCCATTGGTAATTTGATAGGAATTGCATTGAATCTGTAGATTGCCTTGGGTAGTATGGTCATTTTAACAATATTGATTCTTCCATTCCAAGAACACAGTATATCTTTCGTCTTCAATTTCTTTCATCAGTGTCTTACAGTCTTTGGAGTGCAGGTCTTTTGCCTCCTTAGGTAGGTTTATTTCTAGATACATTCTTTTTGATGCAGTGGTTAATGGGATTGTTTCCTTAATTTCTCTTTCTGATATTTTGTTTTCAGTGTATACAAATGCAAATGATTTCTGTATATTAATTTTGTATCCAGCAACTGTCAAATTCATTGATGAGCTCTAGTAGTTTCCTGGTAGCATCTTTTAGGACTTTCTATGTATAGCATCATGTCATCTGCAAACAGGGACAGTTTTACTACTTCTTTATTAGCTTTCTGAGTTTTGGCTAAAATGGTACTTATTGTTTCTATCATGATTACTGCATAAGTACTGAACTTTTGAGTCAAGTAATGAAGTATGATTATTTTTTTGCACATTATGTTTTTCCTGGAGTTTAGTGATTGCTTTAGTTTTTTTCTATTTGTTTAAGTTTCTTTGCAAGTTGAAGTCTCTTAAACCCTCCAACAGCTTTAGAAAACTCCTCTCAGTATAATTTCCTGCATGCCAAATGTGATAGATAATCCATCTGTTCGTGTTTTTCTTAGAGGATTTTTTCCTAGCGCCTTCTGTCCTTTTCTAATCTGTTGATTATTCTCTCGACCTGATGCAACATTGTCATCCTTGGAATTTCTTTTTCCTCTTTTGTACGTTAGATTCTCCTTTCCTCCTGGTTCCCATGCATTTTGTCTCTTAGTGTGTACTCTTGCCTAGGTAAAGCATGTACGTCTTCAAAAGTTTCAAGAGTAGGCAGTGAATGAGTTGATTGTTAAAGCTGCAAGTAGAATGTATAGTGATTCATTCATATTCTTTACTTTCCACTTCTCAGATTTCCTGAAATTGTCTCTAATAAGAATTTTTAAAAATGCACATAGAAGATGGAAGTTTTTTTGGACCTTGTATCAACATTGTTGTTATTCTACTCTCATGCTTTATATTTGGCAGGGAGAAGATTCTAGGTTGGAAATAACTTTTTCTTTCAGAATTTTCCAGGCATTGCTCCATTCATTGTCTTTGAGATCCAGTGTTGCTATTTGGGGAAGTTGTATGCCATTTTCATTTCTGAACCTTTGTATGTGTCCAGTGGTTATTTTCCCTCTTCTCTAGAAACTTATTTTTTTTTATTTTTTATTTTTTGTAATTTATTTATTTTTATTTATTTATTTTTGGCTGCATTGGGTCTTCGTTGCTGCATGCGGGCTTTCTCTAGTTGTGGCGAGCAGGGGCTACTCTTCGTTGCGTTGTGTAGGCTTGTCATTGCGGTGGCTTCTCTTGTTGTGGAGCACAGGCTCTAGGTGCGTGGGCTTCACTAGTTGTGGCATGCGGGCTCAGTAATTGTGGCTCACAGGCTCTAGAGCGCAGGCTCAGTAGTTTTGGCACATGGGCTTAGTTGCTCCACGACATGTGGGATCTTCCCGGACCGGGGCTTGAACCTGTGTCCCCTGCATTGGCAGGTGGATTCTTAACCACTGTGCTACCAGGGAAGCCCCTGTAAGTTGCATTTTTAAAAAGCCTTTCTTGAATTAGCTCTGCCTCTTATGAATGTCTTAGTGTCTCTTTGCTTTTCGTCTCTATTTGTGAATGTTTTCTCTTGTGAATGTTTTCTTCAGAGATGGATTTTCAGATTTCCTGCTTGTATGATGAGAGTATTTAACACCTCTCAGATTTCCTGATTTCTCCCTTAAAGTTATAAAGTCATACTCTTTTTCTGTTTGTTGAAGTGGCACCCCCAGAGACCACTGCTGGTCATGTAAAGCCAGGCTAATTAAAATTGCTGATCAACAGGGAGACTGTCACCTTGACAGCCTCCCAGGGAAATTTCACAAGAGAGAAAGGTGCTCACAGGGGAGGAATGAGTGAGTTAATAGGATTGGAGGCAGTGAGTGTGGTGTGTAGGGGGATTGGTATTTTTAATCCAAATGAGTTGCTGGAACAGACATTGGTCTTTATGCTTGGAACATTTGAGTCCATGCAAAGTTAAGTCAAAAGTTGGTTATTTTGGAATATGTGTCTGAATGAGCTTGTTACAACAGTTTGAGTGTATATAGTTTTACTTGCCTGTCATGGTTTAGTACAGTTTAAGTAATGGTTTGGTGAGTCATTGAACAGTTTATTTTGTAAATTAGGCTTTTTTTCTCATTTCAATCAACAAATAGATGTAGCTACCTAATAAAGGGTCTTGTTCTGTTTTCCACTGGAAAATCTGTGATCCTCAGATGGGTGATATAACCCACCATTGACAACTAACTGACATCGGTGCCCAGTGAATATATACACACCTACCTACTCTTCTGTTATTTGCTTTTTCCACTTAACAGTATGTGTAGGTGACCTCTTCTTAGCAGTATATAGAGAAATTGCTCATGACTCTTTACAACTGAACAGTATTCCATTGCGTGGATGTACCAAATTAGTTTGTTCAGTAGTCAGTTATTTGGACATTTAGGTTGTTTCTACTCTTCTGCTATTAGAAATAATAACTGCAATGAAGAGCCTTGTCCATTTGTCTTGCCAGTGCCATTAGGATAGATTTCTAGAGGTAGAACTGAATCAGATCTTAAATGTGTATGTAATTCTGTGAGATGTCACCAGATTCCCCTCAATGGGCTCTGTACCGTTTTGCATTCCTACCAGCAAGTAATACGTAAGTGTTTCTCACAGAGTCTCACCAGCGTTGTATGTTGTCAGCAATGTAGATTTTTGTCCATCTGATGGGTGGGAATGATATCTCAGTGTACTTGTATGTGTGAGGCTGCATGTCTTGTGTTACTTGTAAATGCCTCTTTGGCCTTTTTCTGTTCTTATCTCACCCATTTTTTTCTTCTGTACTTGCAGAAGCTCTTTTAATGTCAGAGATATTAATTTTTGTCTGTGGTATGAGTAATTTATCTTATACTCTCTATTGTGTGGAGTCAACTTCTTGGAGAAAATCTTCCTTGAGTCCCCTGTCTCTTGCTCCCATCTGTATGGGTCTCTTAGCCTACTTCTCAGAAGCTGCGCTGAACTTCTAACATGGTTTCTCAGATCCTCTGTGTTTACAGTGCTTTCCTCTCAATTTCTGGAGTATCCTCCAATAATTTTGAGAGATTTGTTTAAGGTTTAAATTTTGAGCCCATACATGACTGTAAATGCCAGTTGGTAATTTATCTGGTTACGAGTTCTGTATTCAAAATAATTTTACCTCAGTTTTGAAGGCATCACTTACCTCTTGTTGTCTAGCCCAGTGTTGATGGTCAAAGAATAAGTCTAGTACCTCTTTATTTTTTTTAAAGAATTAAAAAAAATAGACTATTTTTGTAGAGCAGTTTTAAGTTATAGCAAAATTGAGCAGAGAGGGTACAGTGATTTCTCATGTACCCCCCACCTCTCCCCAGTGTTCCCCAGTAGCAACATCCCACACTCAATTATACGTGTGTTAACAGTGAAGGTACTACATTGACACATCAGCATCATCCTAAGCCTGTAGTTTGCCTTAGTGTTCACTCTTGCTGTTGTATGTTCTGTGGGTCTTGACAAATGCATAATGACACAAATCCACCATTATAGTATCATGCAGAATGGGTTCACTGCCCTAAAAATCCTGTGTTCCAACTATTCATCCCTACCTCCCCCTTAACCCTTGGCAACCACTGACCTTTTATTGTCTCCATAGTTTTGCCTTTCCCAGAATATCATATAGTTGGAGTCATAAAATTTCTTCATGTCTTTTCATGGCTTGATAGCTTTTTTTTTCAGTACTGAATAATATTCTGTTGTCTGAATATAGTACCGATTATTTATCCGTTCACTTACTGAAGGACATCTTGTTGCTTGCTTCCAAGTTTTGGCAATTATGAATAAAGCTCCTGTGAACATCCACGTGCAGGCTTTTATGTGGATGTAAGTTTTCACCTCCTTTGGGTAAGTGCCAGGGAGGATAATTGCTGGATCATATGGTAAGAGTTTTGTGAGAAACTTCCAGATTTGGATTCCCACCAGCAACGAATGGGAATTCCAGTTGCTCCACATCCTCTCCAGCATTTGGTATTGTCAATACATATTTTGGATTTTCACCATTCTGATAGGTGTGTTAGTGGTATCTCATTGTTTTGAGTTTGTATTTCCCTGATGACATGTAATATAGACCATCTTTTCATACATTTATTTGCCATCTCTGTATCTTTGGTGAAGTGTAAAGGTTTTTGGTTCATTTTTTAAAAGTTGTTTAATCAGTTTGTTTTCTTGTTGCTGAATTTTAAAAGTTCTCTTTATGTTATGGATAACAGTACTTTATCAGATATGTCTTTCCCAAATATTTTCTTATCGTCTTGACAGTGTCTTTCACAGAGCAAAAGATTTAAATTTTAATTAAGTCCAACTTATCAATTATTTCTTTCATGGATTGTGCCTTTGGCGTTGTATCTAAAAGGTTCTCAACATAACTGAGGTTATCTAGATTTTCTCCTGTGTTGCCTTTTAGGAGTTTTATAGTTGATAGTTTTTTGTTTTACATTTAGGCCTATGATCTGTTTTGAGTTCATTTTTGTGGTGGGTATAAGATCTGTGTCTAAATTCATTTTTCTACATGTGGATGTCCAGTTGTTCCAGCACCATTTGTTGAAAACACTGTCTTTTCTCCATTGTATTGCCTTTGCTCATTTGTCAAAGAACAGTTAACTGTATTTATGGGTGACTATTTGTGGGCTCTTTATTGTGTTCCATTGATCTCTTTGTTCTTTCACCAATACCACACTGATATGATTAGTGTAGTTATATAGCAGGTCTTGAAGTCGGGTAATGTCAGTCCTCCAATTTTGTTTTTCTACTTCGATATCCTGTTGGCTATTTGTGTCTTTTGCCTCTCCATATAAACTTTAGAGTCGGTTTGTTGATACCCACAAAATAACTTGCTAGGATTTTGATTGGGATTACATTTAATCTACAGATCAAGTTGGGAAGAGCTGACATCTTGACAGTGTTGGTTCTTCCTATCCATGAACATAGACTATCTATCCATTTATCAGGGTTCTTTAATTTTTTTAGTCTTTGAGACTAAAAAGTGAAGCAGTCATGAAGTGCAATTATGAAGTTTATTGTGGGATGACTTATACACAGGCAGGATCAGCTGGACGACCATCCATAGGTGTTTGCAGCTGCACTCCATACCACCAAAAGGAGTACAGGGGGATTTAAAGGAGCCAAAGCTGAAAATGGAATCTCATTACTAAGGGAGAAGCACACCCACACAGATGGGACTGGGGTTTTTCCTCCCCGCCTCAGGGGTCTCATGTCCACTAACCATCTGCATCAGCAAAAGATATTCTCCCAGTTTTCATATCAGGTGAAGGCAAGGGTAAGAGTTGATAGGAAACTTAACCTGCTTTGGGTGCATTTCTTGTGAGTAAGCTAAAGCTCAGTCACGCAGAAAGGGGAGGGGGTGGGACTGTGGGCCTAAGATGGAGCTGACAAGAGTCAGTGTGGTTCAGCCACACAGAGCCCTTGGCATGTTATTCATAGTTATTTTAAGTTCTCAGTTGGATAATTCCAGCATCACTGCCATATCTGAGTCTGATTCTGGTATTTGCTCTGTCTTTTCAAACTGTGCCTCACAGTTTTTGATGAAAGCCAGACATGATATTCTGGGTAAAAGGAGCTCTGGTAAATGAGCCTTAAGTGATATGGTGGTGTGGTGTGGGAGGGAGAGATACACTATGTAGTTCTGTGATGAGGTTTTAGTCTTCAGGGAGTCTGCCTCACCGGGCTGTGACCTTCACTTGTGCTTCTCAGTTTCCTCCCCTCTTGTGTCCTACAGGGTGGCTAGGGGGCTGAGCCTTGAAACTCCTGTCACACCAGGGGACAGCTAGAGAGTTGGAGTTGGGTATTTCCCTTCCCTCTGGTCACGTAGGCCCTGATACAGTAAGGCTCCAATAAAATAGTTTCTCTCAAGGGCAGGCCTTGGTAAGAACAGAATACTTGGGTGTATTTCAAAAGGGGTACTTCTCCCTTCCCTCTGCTGAAAGCAAACGGGGGTTTTTCTCTGCTCTTCACTGTGAGAACCTGATGGTGCTTCTGGAGGTAAAACTTACAAAAATGTGGAGCCCCTGCCTTCCCATGACTAGGTCCCCTGGAGTTTTTATTTTTCAGACTTGTCCACACCAAGCCTCTAGCAGTTGGTCAATTGCCTTTCAGGTTTTCCTACCCAGGTACTGGTTCCTGCAGAGGATTCTGCTACCATGAATTGTGATTCTCTGTATCTGCTTGTCTGTGTCTCCAGTTTTGGGGACAGTGATTCCTTGTAACCTCACTTCTTTCACCAATCTAAGACGAGTTGTTGATTTTTTGGCTTGTTCAGCCCTTGTTAGGACAGAGTGATAACTTCCAAGCTCCTAACATGCCAGACTGGAAATGGAAAGTTCTCTCTCTTCATTTATTTTAATTTTCAAGAGCTCTTGTTGTCCCTTTTTATAGCCACTTGTTCCCATTTTATGACTATAGTATCTTCAGTTTTCCTGAGGATACCAGTTCTTTTATTTAATCTTCGTAGGTCTTGGAACTACAAACAGTGATGCTTATTTTTATCTTTCTCATACCACTGGGTTTTTTGTTTGTTTTTTTGTTTTGTTTGACTATTGATCATTGTCCATTCATACTTAAGAATTAAGGATTAATTACGAACAACTTAACCTTTTCTTGAGTGATCAGAAGATTGTTTTTGTCATGGTACTCATCTAAATGGGAAAGTCAGCTTTGTGGGGAGTGTGGCGATGTCTGGGGCCTGTTAAGCGTCTAGGATTCAGGGAGCGGCGTGGGTGTTAGGCCGGGGGCGTACCAAATGCTAACGTCAGCTGCCCTTTCCTTGTATAGTTAGTGTGGAAGGGAAGGGAAGGGGTCCTGACACCAGGTACAATTCCAGTAGATCTTGATCGAATCCTGTATTTTCACGTCTACTTCTGCATTTTTTATATCGTTATACTCATCTACTGTAAGCCTAGGGATGTTCCAGGGATGCTCTGGATAGATCTGCTCTCTGTTCAGTCTGTATCTTATCTTCATCTATGAGCTGCCCACTTCATGCAGTGTATATAAGCATGCTAGGCGAAAGTGGGGGAAAATGGCTGTCTAAGCAATCGGGGTAATGTCTCGCTGTTTTTATCTATGAAGTAGAATGGACAATCTTACACAGACCAATTGACCATATATCTCCTTTTTCATTTAACGTCTTAGAATTGTAAATGTTATGTAAGTACAGAAATTTATGTCTAAAAATTGCATGTCTTAATGTAAGGCCAAGGAGAGAGAACTTTGCAGAAAACCCAGAAGCCTTCTTCCTCCACCCAGTTGGATCTTGTTACTTAGCGTGAATTTTGATCAATATAGTAAGCATGCTTTTGCATCGTTCCACAGATATTGATAAGTTGTTTTCATTTTCATATTTTTATTCAAAATATTTGAATTTTCATTGTGATTTTGTGTTTGAACCATGAAGTTTTAGAAGATTGTTGTTTAATTTGCAAATACTGGGGTGTTTCCAAATACCTTGTTATTTATTTCTGACTTGATTCTGATATAGTTAGAGGACATACTTTGTATGATTTCACGTTATTTTAAGTGTATTGAGGGTTTGTATTCTGAGTAGCATATGGTGTATCTGGGTTAATGTCCCATGTGAACTTAGAAAAGATCTTTATTTTGGCAGTATTGGATTGGCGTTCTGTAAATGTCAGCTAAGCCTAGTTGGCTGTTTGTGATGTTCAGGTCTTTTATATCCTTTCTGATATTCCTAGCCACTTGTTATATTAATTACTGAGAAGCGTTCATATTTTTAAATATAATTATGTCACTTTTCCTTGTCACTTCTGTCAGTTTTTGCTTTATATATTTCAGTATTCTTTATTCATTTATTTATTTATTTTTGGCTACGTTAGGTCTTCGTTGCTGTGCGCAGGCTTTCTCTAGTTGCAGAGAGTGGGGGATACTCTTTGTTGTGGTATACGGGCTTCTCATGGTGGCTTCTCTTGTGGAGCATGGGCTCTAGGTGCACAGGCTTCAGTAGTTGCAGCACGTGGGCTCAAGAGTACAGGCTCAGTAGTTGTGGCACATGAGCTTAGTTGCTCCGTGGCATGTGGGATCTTCCCGGACCAGGGATCGAACCTGTGACCTCTGCATTGGCAGGCGGATTCTTAACCGTTGCATCACCAGGGAAGTCCATATATTTCAGTATTCTATAATAAGGTTCATATACATTTAAGATTGTTATGGCTTCCCTTTTTTTGTTTTGTTTTGTTTTGTTTTTTTGGCTGCACCCTCACAGCTTGTGGAGTCTTCGTTCCCCCACCAGGGATTGAACCCAGACCCTCGGCAGTGAGATCTTGGAGTCCTAACCACTGGACCACCAGGGAACTCCCTGGTATGGCTTCTTGATTGATCCGTTCATCATTTCGGAATGTCCTTTTTGATCCCTGATAACTTTGTCCTGAAGTTACTTTGTCTGATGTTAATAATCGTCTCTTCCTTCTTTATATGGTCTCTTAATTGATTCACTTAGATTATGTTTAATGAAATTATCAATATTGTTGGAGTTGGAAAGATTTTTGCTACCTATAGTATTCTGAATCCACAGGTAGGTTATTTTGTTTATCTTAGCAGCACCTTAAAGATTTATTCCACTGTTTTCTGGCTTACATTGTTTCTGACAACGAATCTGGAGCCAGTATTTTCTGTTTCCCTAAATTTAAGGTGTGTTTATTCTTTGTCTGCTTAAAATAGTTTGTCATTGGTTTTCAGAAATTTGATTAGGATGTGCCTTGGTGTGGTTTTTTCCTTTGTCTTTATCTTACTTTGGCTCCATGGTTATGTACTTACACATCTGGAAAACTTTCTGCCATTATTTTTGTCAGACTTTTTCTTCCTTCACCCCTCGGTCCTCTCTTTCATGGAGTGCATTTCATTTATGTTGGGCTAGTTGATATTGTCCTACAAGTCACTGAGGCTGTTTCTTTCCCCCAGTTTTTTCCTTTGTGTTCCATTTTAGGTATGTTGTACTGTAATGTCTCACATTCACTGGTCTTTTTATCTGTGGGGTCTAATCTGCTATTAATCATACCCAGTGATTTTTTTTTCTTTCATTTTGGATCATGTATTTTTCACCAGTTTCATTTATTTATTCTCTTTTCCCCACCCCACCCCCATTTTTCTATTTTAAGTGTTTATGTCTTCCTTTAGCTATTTGAGCATAGTTGTTAATAGTTCTTTTAACATCTTTGCCTGCTAATTACATCGTTTTGGTAGTAACCCGCTTGGTTATGGGGTTACAGTCTGCCGCTTTTCCACAGGTCTAATAATTTTAGTTGGGGTGTTGGACATTTGAAGTGTGTTGTGGAGCACTGGGTTTTATTGATGTCCTTTAATGAATATTGGAGTTTGTTTTGGCAAGCAGGTGCTAGGATGGGTCTATAGCAGCTTTTATTCTTAGGGCTACTTCATCCTTCTGGTTAAGGGATTATCTTTTTATGGTTTTTACTGACTGCCCTGTGTGTTCAAAGAGGTGGCTAGATGGACTTTGAACAACTCTCATGCCTTTGCAGGTTAATATCTAGCCAGACTTAAGACCACCCCTCCCCTTCCAGATGTTTGGAGCTCCCTCTGAGATCTCTCTCCTTGCCAGCACTCAGATCCGCAACTCCCATCTGACTCTCAGGGTAGCAGAACCACGGTGTTCTCGGTCCCCCCTTCACGAACCGTCATCCACAAGTCGTTGTCGGGATGCACTTGGTTGGTGTGGGGGCCCCTGCATGGGTTTTCTGCTCCCTGGTTCCATAGTCCTCTGCTGCCTGTTGTCCTGATGTTTGGATCCAGGTGTGTCGTATCTCTTGTCCCATTTTGTAGTTGTTTGTGGCAGGAAGACAAGTTCTGTACCTTTTAGTACTTTATGACTAGGATTGTCATTTTTTGTTGTAGTTTTTGTCCATGTGATTTTGGTTTTGTGTTTTATGGCCGATTTAGGAAGATAAACTGCTGTCCCTGTCATTTTATCTTCCCAGAATCCCTTATAGCTCCTATTTAAAAGATAAGTAAACAAATGGTTTTGTTACACGTTGGCTGTTTGTGGGTTTTTTTGGCCACGCCTCGTGGTTTGTGGGATCCTAGTTCCCCAAACAGGTATCGAACCTGGACCCTCGGCAGAGAAAACGCAGAGTCCTAACCATAGGCCACCAGGGAATTCCCTTGTGGTTTATTTTAATTTCATACTTTATATAGCAGTTTTTCATAAGTTAACTTTTTCCTGAGTTTGAACTATTTTTTATTCAGTTTTCGTTGACTCATACTCACTTCTCTTTTAGGCCATGCTGGTGTATCTGCAAGCATGATGAAGAAACGGACGTCCCACAAGTAAGCAATCCTGAAACTTGCTTCTTTAGATAGCAAATTGTGGTCTTTGGTTACATGAGATATGAGGTCATCTGTGTGAGGCCCTGTCCCTGTATGAGCAGGTCTTGCCTCAGAGCAGCCAGCGTCACACATAGCCTTGCTGCACGCTGAGTAGTGGTGTGCTACCGAATCCCTGTGCACTGAGGACCTGGCCAGCACTCTGCCAGGCACACTCACTTCTCTAGAAGATTTTCAAATGAACGAGGAGCTTGTAATTTAGAGAAAGCATATGTATGTTGAAAGATAATTTTAAGTGACAAATGTGTTATAAATCCTAAATTCTATAGGTACTAGAGAATAGAAGCAACTTTTTTCCTCCCTGAAATCTCCTTTTGTGTGTCATGTAGTTAGTCCAAAAAGAAAACTGAGATACTATCTTCAATAACAGTATCCACTGGTACTGTATTTTATTTAATAGGTTTTACAAGTATCCACAGTATCCACTACTGTGCAGTCGTGACGGCTGCTGCACCATGGAACCCTCTCTAACAAATCAGTTATGAGTGTGTGAGTCTTAATCATGGGTTGTTAAATGTGGAAGACTCTCCTCGACCCTAGCACCTCCTAAGACTCTTCCTATAGCAATTATTGTCGAATTGCTTACATTGAAATGCTTGCTCCTCTTGGTCACCGTACTGTAGTGGTCAAAGAGTGTGAGTCCTCTGGGCTTTCGTGGAAGGTCTGGATGAATAAAGGTGCCTTTCAGTAATTGTTGGTGACTAAACATGTCTCTATTTAAATGAATACTTCTATATGTAATGTAAATATTTGTGATATTCAGTTTAAGAAATGACTTGGAAAGTAAAAATATGAAGATAAGGCAAGTCCTGAGGTTTGATAAAGCGTTTCTCAGATTTCATTTATTTGCCCATCACCTTCACATCTTCTGCCATATTCAGTAATCTGATCATTTATGTAATATATCTCCACTCATTATCATATCATTACCATAAATGGTAAACCACCTCTTGGCACAAATAGAAGGTAATGAAAAAAAACTTAAATACAGTGGGAAATGAAAGTAAATTACACATTAACTTTGCAAAACCAGGACTGTTCATCTTTTTTCCCCTAAAACACAAGGCTTGAATTACCTACCTGTTCAATTTTTGAAGTTCATATGTGTACAGCTAAAAGGGTTTCTCACCCTGTATGTTGCATGATGCAGGGAACTTGATCTAGTGCTTTAACATGAGATGTGCTTGTCTCACTTAAAGAGTAGACATTTTGAACATATTAAAAGGGAGAAGTTGAAATGAGAAGAAAAGTTATGATTTTCCTATTTTTTCTAATCTCAGTGCAAATTTCAAGATGGGTGGGATGGAAAAAAACTGAAACAAAAGTCTCCACATTTCACAAATGAAAGGTGTTAATAGTTGTCCTTGGAGGGGTGAGTGGGAGTAATGGCTGGTAGAGAGGCTGGCCTTGGAGTGGGAAGCCCCACTGGCTCAGCTGTGGGCCTTACCAAGTTCCCTCATGTGCCTGGTGCTCTGCTTAACTCATGTAAAGTCATGGTGTTGGACTAGAACAATGAGGTTTTCAGCTTTTTATCATAGAATGCTTTCTATGAAGTGTTTATAGCAAACAAATACAGGAAAGCAGAACTGGAGCCTCACTCTCCTTGCCTGCCCCCATTGTGGCTCTCCAGAAAGTAAGGCACTCGGGACTCCTCATGTGCAGCCACTGACCTGTGGTCATGCCTCCTCTCGCTTCCCGTGTTGGTACAGGGGGACTGAGCAATAATAACTCCACACGCAGATGCCTCTGCTTGCTTGAGAGAGAGTCACAGGAACGCCCAGGAGACAAATGCTGGCAGAGCCACCGTCCTGAGAACGGCACCTCCTGTCCCCGTGGGTGCTAGGGGATTCGGGTAATCAATCTGTTCTGAAGTGCTTGGAGCAGTGCCTCTGCACCCAGAAACGTTGTGTAGCTGAGTCTTGTTCTCATTTTTTAAAGTAAATAGAAACAAACTTTTGTACTTCTTGCGGGCTAGGGTCCTTGGTGTGTTTGGGGGACAGGCTGGTGGACAAGCCTTTCCTGGCTTCCCAGGAGGTTGTTTGGGAAATCTGCACTGAAGTTACATCTTGAAGGGAAGTGTAGTTGGGGGACATGTAAGGTGAATTTAGCTACAGTGATTCTTTTTTTTTTTATTTTTGGCTGTGTTGGGTCTTCGCTTCTGTGCGAGGGCTTTCTCTAGTTGTGGGAAGTGGGGGCCACTCTTCATCGCGGTGCGCGGGCCTCTCACTATCGTGGCTTCTCCCGCTGCGGAGCACAGGCTCCAGACGCGCAGGCTCAGTAGTTATGGCTCACGGGCCTAGTTGCTCCGCGGCATGTGGGATCTTCCCAGACCAGGGCTCGAACCTGTGTCCCCTGCATTGGCAGGCAGATTCTCAACCACTGCGCCACCAGGGAAGCCCTACAGTGATTCTTTGTTTTAGTTTTCAAATGTAAATCTGACTCTTTTCTTCCTAATTGGAATAGCGGATAGATTTACATTTCAGGGTACTGCTGGAAGGTATGACTGGGCTTTGGTGTATTTCCTACTAATGTACATTTAGAAAATGGATCAGGAGCTGTTACATGCTAAGTTGAGGATTTCCAGGGAATGTTTTCCTTTCATTTTATAAGATACCAATACTAGTCACCAACCAAAACTGTCACTGTGCTCCTCCTCCTCGTGTCCCTGGTGTAGTCTCGTTTAGTGTTCATGGCATCCCTGTCAGGTAGGGACCATGAATCCTTCTGTGCACAGAGAGATTAAGTAACTTGTCTGAGGTCATACATATACGAAGTGACTGAGCTAGGATTCAGAAATAGGACAGTCTGATTCTAAAGCCTATATTAACTACCACATTCTATTTCCTGAACTGTGTGTTTTGTTGTCTCATGTCTGAAAAATATATTATTTCTGTCCTAAACACACAGACTAGATAACAGTTGGAGCAAGCATCTAAATGATCCATGGTATTGACAGTCTTAAATTGGTCAAATATGTAATACTTTTTAATCAATTTGCCAGTAACTGTTATTAACACCAGTGAAAGTGACTAGTGCTTTGGAAAACCCTTGAGGCATTTGGATGTTTGCCATGGACATCTCTGATATCCTCAGGGTGTACAGTGTGTAGACAAAATAATGAAAAACCCATAGTGATTTGGATGGAAAACTTGACTTTCTCCATCTTGTTTTTATATTGCCAATTTAAGCTGGGAATGACCGTATCAGCTGTAGAACTTTTATCAAGCAACAAGTACTAGAGAAGCAGTTTTTTCTCTCTCGACTTGCTGGTATGCATTTTGCAGAAAGATAATTATTTTGCCTTAATAGTTTCTTTTGAAATCTGCTGGAACACAGAGTAAGGAAACTGCTTTTATCTTACAATACGAAATAGAATAAGGAAAGAGGTCAGTTATTAATTCATACACCAAAGTACGTGGTGTGTGGCAGTCATTTACTGGTTCATAGTAGAATTGTAATAGTTGAAAAATTAACTTGAAGAAGTATGGTGCCTTTAAATATTGACTATAAAAGTAAGATATTTACTGATGAGAAACAGTAGTCAACTTAAGTCAATAAGGGAGTCTAGATAAAAGATGAAAGGTCTTAAAACAGATTTTTGTTTTAATTGGGGTATAGTTGATTTATATTATGTAAGCTTTAGGTGTACAACATAGTGATTCACAATTTTTAATGATTATACTCCATTTATAGTTATTATAAAATATTGGCTATATTCCCTGTGCTGTACAATATATCCTTGTAGTTTATTTATTTTATGCATAGTAGTTTGTACCTCCTAATCTCCTATCCTTATTTTTCCCCTCCCCCTTCCCTTCCCCTATTGGTGACCACTAGTTTGTTCTCAGGAATTCTTTTCTTGATTACCAAATAATTAGAATGGTACTTTGAGAACTTATTTAAAGTATTGAGCAAAGTACAGAAATGTTTTCTGCACTCTCAGTTTATCTTTTTTGGGCACATGGGTGGATAGAAATTAGTATTTGTTCTGGATCAGCTCTACTACCAAAGGTATGGTGCCAGCAGCAGTAGCACTTGGAAGCTTGTTAGAAAGTCTTTGGTCCCTCTCCAGACCTGCGGAATGGAGCCCAGAGTCTCTGGGGCAGGGCTTGGGTATCTCTTTTCAAAAGCTCTCTAGGTGATTCGATGCATGCCAAAGTTTGAGAAGCACTGGCCTAGACCATTATCAGAGCTGATATCTTAAAGCACATTAGATAACTAAGTCAAGTTGTTTGGAAATGAGTACACAAAATTACAGCAATGAAGGATGATTGGATGCTGTGTACTTGGTCACCATTTTCTCCCATTGAAACTACAAGAAAAGCCATTTATAGCTTCTGGAGATAAGAAACAAGGAAAGTGATTATAGATGTTTAATTCTTGTTTCTCTGCTTTTATCCTTGAATTGTTTTGGATCTTGACTCGATGCAGCTTTTTATTTGCCCTTGGCTATGTAATTCCATATGTCCTCAGTTGAATGAAGTGTCTTGGTATTTGTTTACAGTATTGCTGTTTATTTATTGAGTACCTAGTAAATGATAGTTAACATTTTAGACTTTTTTTCCAAGGAAAATACCAGAGACTAAGGACTGTTAAAAATAATGTATCCAGGGAGAACATAAAACAAAATCACCATATTCAAGGAGCTGTTATTTTAAATTTTAAAAGGCCGTTGCTTTAAATCATTAATCTCACATCCTTATTTGTACTGTTCTTATTTATTTAAAAAAAATTTTTTTTTTTTGGCCATGCTGTGTGGCTTGCGGGATCTTAATTCTCCAACCAGGGATTGAACCCCGGGCCCTCAGCAGTGTAAGCGAGGAGTCCTAACCACTGGACCACCAGGGAATTCCCTGTACTGTTCTTAGATTGAACTGTCTAGAGATGACACAAGTGTGTTTGTGTTCTTTTTATATCTTCTTCCGGTAATCCGACATGTTCTTATTGTTTGCTTTTATATATACTATTTCAACTCATGTAAGTAAGCTTTAATTTTTATTAAAGTTTTTTTTATACATATATAATTATTTATTTATTTTTGGCTGCGTTGGGTCTTCGTTGCTGCGCGTGGGCTCTAAGTTGAGGCGAGCGGGGACTACTCTTTGTTGTGGTGTGCGGGCTTCTCATTGCAGTGGCCTCTCTCGTTGCAGAGCATGGGCTCTGGGTGCACGGGCTTCAGTAGTTGTGGCTCGCGGGCTCTAGAGCACAGGCTCAGTAGTTGCGTTGCACGGGCTTAGTTGCTCCGCGGCATGTGGGATCTTTGTGGACCAGGGCTCGAACCCACGTCACCTGCATTCGCAGGTGGATTCTTAACCACTGCGTCACCAGGGAAGTCCCCCCTTAAAGTTTTTCTTACTGATTTTTGAATCTGAATTAGCGATTAGAAATTAAAGTAAAATGTTAGAGTTTGTTTAATATATAATTTTTAACTTTTCTAGTATGGAAAATTTCAAATACACACAAAAATAAAGTAGTATATAATAAATCCTGAATTCCTATCATCCAGCTTCAATAATTATCAACATTTTGCCCAATATTAGATACTCTTAGTATATTTCTTGTTATTTAGGGAAGTTCTAAACCTTGTCTTCTAGTAGATGCTATAGTTGGAAGAGCTTAAATCAGTTTATCAAAAACATATATTTCTACACTCTTAATATTAAATAATATTTAATATTTTAACATATGTTTAAAAATATTTTAAAACATTCTTCTTTGTAAACTTCCGCTGCAAGGGTATTTGAGTAGTTTAGGCATTCAAGGTGCAGTAATTGGAAAGCTTGACTAATGATTTTAAAAAGTAGTATATTATTCTAATTACTCTTTTTGTCTTTAGTATTCATTGAAGCATCCATCTTTTTTTTTTTGGCCGCGCCACGCGGCATGTGAGATCCTAGTTTCCCCACCAGCGATCAAACACGTTCCCCCTGCAGTGGAAGCACAGAGTCCCAACCACTGGACCACCAGGGAAGTCCCATCCATTCATTCTTTTTTACCTCCTCCTTTCAATCAAATTAAGTTGTTTATTAAATAAATTGGGCAGAAATGGTATCTATATTAGATGTCCTTTAATTCTTCTTTTAGAACTAGTGAAATGATGTAAAAAAAAGGCAACAAATAAAATTTGGAATTGATAACACTAATATGTATAAATCTGTTTTTATATATAGTTTCTTGCAGAATTAGAACATCCATTGCATTAATTTAAGAGTAATTAAAAATTGTGTTTTATCTGCCAATGAAAGTAAAATACTTAAGTCATAGAAAAATTTGAAAACACAGGTAAATTCAGAGGAAGACAACTTATTTTTAATGCCATCATCCAGAGATTTCACCTGTTAATAATTTAATGTATGTTTTAAAAGATTTTTTCTGCTTATCTGTATGGATAATTGTGTGTCCTACTGTGTGCCTTGCCATGCACAGTACTAAGTGCTTTGGAAACATTATTTCATTTATTCCTTGCAACGACTCTGAGGGATGTATGTACTGAGTTGAATAATGTCCTCCAAAAATCATGTCCACCTGGAAACTGACTGTAATCTTATTTGGATATAGGGTCTTTGCAGATGTGGTCAAGTTAGGATGAGGTCATACTGGATTACGGAGGTCCCCCAATTCAATGACTGGTGTCTTTATAAGAAGAAAATTTGGACACAGACTTATAGGGGACAAGGCTATGTGAAGACAGAGATTGGAGTGATGTGTCTACAAGCCAAGGAATAAAATGTCATGTTTTTTCTGTGATTTTAATAGCTATGTAGTTATTTCATCATATAGATATACTATTACTTATTGAATCAGTGAGACCTGTTGAACATTTTTTTATTTCCAGTTTTCCCTGGTATGAACACTGCTCAGAACATCACTGTAGCTGTAGCTTTGTGCTTGTCCACTGTTTTCTTTTGATAAATTCCTAGACATGGAATTACTGGGACAGTAGATTGCCAGATTGTTCACTAGGAGGGTTGTATTTATTCTGTAAGCAGTTAGAAAATAGTACTTCATTGTAATTTGCATTAAATTTGCAGTTTTTGTTATTGGTGTAGAAAGATCATCCTACCAGCAGACCAGAACACTGAGAAATCTCTGCAAGATATACATCAGATGGGAATAGATTTATATAAAAACTAAGCTAAGCCAAGGAACTCCCAACCACTTTCAGCTGCAAAGGAAGACCTCCAAAAAGTTGAAGAAGTTAAATGTTCAAACTAGACCCCTAGAATCTGTTCAGGTCAGGGAGAGCAAAGGCTGGCTGCAGTCGTCTGAATCATTATGGGTGAGAAACCAGCTGCATTAAGCAGTAGATGCTCACCTTACCTCCCCTGACTTGAAGTTGCTACTCAGTCTCGGCTGCTCCACAATTCCCTGGGTCCTGGCTGCTTTATCAGAACCTGTACTTAATACTCAGACACCAGGGACCCTGACTTGGCCTGAAGAAATACATCTCAGCTACAGATACCACTTAATCTTTCCTTGCATCTGAAATATGAACACTAAGAATCATCAGGCACCTGAGGAACACTTATAGCACCAAAGAAAGTCATACATGGAACAGGGCAGCTAACCAGGAATCTGCAAGTGTTAAGAAAGCTGCCACTCAGACAGCAACAGACTCAACAAAGACAAGGCTAAACCCAGAAGTTCATAAGGAATCAGGAAAAGTGAAAATTATCCTCAGATATCAGAAGTTGTGTTCATTAAAAAGAAAAATCATTCAAGATAAAGAAATAATCAGTTCATAGAAATTAAAAATATTATGTAAGGTATTCAATAGATAGACTGAAATTCAAGCCTGTTTTACCTAATTCAAGAGATTGACCAAGTGCTAGTGAGGGATAATTAGAAACATATGTCACAAGTCCTGGTAACATTTCAGAATCCAGTAACAAAATTCTAAAAGCAATTTGAAGAAGAAGATGGGTTACCCTCAAAGGAGCAAGGATCAGATTGGCATCTGGTATCTCTTAACTCTGGAAGGTAGAAGACAATGAAAATACCTTTTTGCAATAAAGGTACTGAGGGGAAAGGGAATTTGAGCCTGCCTTGTATACCTAGGCAAGTCAAGGATGAGAACAAAATAATATTTTGAGGCTTGCAAGAATTTGGAGTTTGCATTTGTTAACCCTATCTGACTTACCAGAGGACATGTCCAGAAAGACCAAATATATTGGGTTGGCCAAAAAGTTCAGGTTTACGGGAAAACCCGAACGAACTCTCTGGCCAACCCAGTACATGAGAAAAAAATAAATGTTGCAGAAGGCAGCAGAAATCCTCTTGTTTACTTCTAAATAAGGAAATGTTCTTTAAAAATTATTTTTAAGATAGTAGCAAGATAAATAACAGTTTGGAACAAAAGACTAAATTTCAGCAGTGTGGTGAAAGTGGCCAGGAAGGGGTTACTAGGTGCTAAGGTGTTTGTTTTTAAAATTCTTTCCTTCTTTTACTAAGAATTTTTTTGTTATTTTTAGTCTTGCTTGGACCAGGGAAGGAAAAGTATAGGTTTTGATTAATTGTAGATTTTAATAGAACATTGTAAGCTTAAATAGGATTTTTTTTTTTTTTTTTTTTTTTTTTTTGGCCGAGCCATGCAGCTTGCGGGAGGCTCCCCGACCAGGCATCGAACCTGCACCCTCGGCAGTGAAAGCATGGAGTCCTAACCACTGGACTGTCAGGGAATTTAAATAGGATATTTAGGAAGTTAGAAGTAATTGCTGTTAAGTCTAGAAATAAAATCTATAGATTCCTACAGCTTCCATTAGAAGCTTTATTTGGTGCAAAGAGACCTTGTTCATCCTAGCTGTATAGATAAAGGAAGAAAGGGGTGAGGAAATGAGACAAAGCATTGCAAACAGAAACACAAAGCAAAATGTTAGAATAGACCAAGCATGTTATTTACCACAGCAAAAGTTAATGATTAAGGGCTTCCCTGGTGGGGCAGTGGTTAAGAACCCGCCTGCCAATGCAGGGGACAGGGGTTCGAGCCCTGGTCTGGGAAGATCCCACATGCCGTGGAACAACTAAGCCTGTGCGCCACAACTACTGAGCCTGCGCTCTTAGGGTCCCTGAGCCACAACTACTGAGCCTGCGTGCCACAACTACTGCAGCCCGTGCGCCTAGAGCCCGTGCTCTGCAGCAAGAGAAGCCACCACAGTGAGAAGCCCGTGCACTGCAACGAAGAGCAGCTCCCGCTCACCACAAGAAGAGAAAGCCCGCGCAGCAGCAGCAACAAAGACCCAACGCAGCCAAAAATAAATTAAATAAATAAATAAATAAATAAATATTTTAAAAAGTTAATGATTAAAATTCCCTTTAAGAAAGTGAGGAAATAAAATCCATGCAAAAAGGAGGGATTGTGTTTCTTCAGAATTAAAGGATATAGGAGCCTCTTTGAATAGGGATGCTTGCTGGCTAGATCTGAGTCCCTTGTGTTGTTCAGAAGATGGAGGAGAGCCTTGTGTACTACCACTGGAAGTGACCAGGATAAAAACTGCTTGTTCTGAAATGTGATTAGAAAGCGTCAAGCGTCTCCCTCTTCAGAAGCAATTGCGGTTCCAGAAGAATGCCACTAATGAGTATAGAAAGGATTAGTGACTGAACTAGAAAATCACTGCTCTGAGTCTTCCAGTTGCCCTTTTCTGCTATCAATGGCTAAGTTTATATTGGTTTTGTTGAGAATCATGGTAGTAGAAAATTTCATGCCTCTGAATCTAGGATGGAACCTTTTCTGTTGTAGTCAGTGTTTCCAGAGAAACAGCACCAATGGTGCGTGCATAGAGAGACTGGAGATCCAGGGAAGAGCTGATGTTGCCGCTTGAGTCTGAAGGTAGAATTGCCTCTTTGTGTGGGGCGAACACTCTTTCTTAATACCTTTAACTGATTGGATGAGGCCCAACTATGTTATGGAAGGCAGTCTGTTGATTTACATTTTAGTTTCATGTAGAAAAATACCTTCACAGAAAACATCTAATGCTTGACTTAGATACCTGAATACTGTGGCCCAGCCAACCTGACACATTAAAATTAACCATCACACTGGTGAAGATGCTGAATTTGCTTATAATTTTGGTAGTAATAATGGAATGTCTGTGTGAATTACAAAATGGTGCATATGACTGAATTCTTTCTTCAGTGAGTTTTGGGACCCAACCTCTGCCTTTGCTGTGAAGAAAGCCTGATCCTGTACACAGGATGAATCACAAGGACTTTTGCCTAAAGATCAAAAGAAGATAGGTAATTGTCTATTTGAAGAAAAACGTAATGCTAGAAAAGATTCTTGTATTCTAAAGGAGGAATGTAATCACCTTCACCAGCCATATCCCTACAGAGGGCCAGTTGGATGTAGTGGCACATTTTCAGGGATTATGGAAAGGTCTTGAGGTTCACTTTCTTTCGGGTTTGAGTGTTAGTAGTAGTTACAAGTTACAGACTCGATAATATGTTATCAAGGTTTTTTCCTCTTCACTAAGTTTTATACTGAAGTCTTCTGAAATTAATCTTATTAATTCATTTATTTTAGCTTATATAGATTGGTTCCTTGCTATGTACAATATTGAATTCAGCTCTTGCTTTTCTCCTTTCTCTCTCCATTTAATATCAGGTACTTTGTTCCAAGTAATATTCTTTTGTTTAGTGAGCTTCTTATACTTTACGTATTCTTCTTTCCTACCCTTTTTCAGAGTGGTGTGAACTCTTATTTTCAGAGCAGGTAATACTTAAATACTACTCTATTTCTCTTGTCCCTGTGTTTGTTCTGTAGTAAGAGATATTCATTGCTTACTATCAGCTCTGTGCTGAAACTTTTCTAAGTGTTCTTTCCTTTTTACCCCCTTAATATTTATTTATTTATTTATTTGGCTGCAGCAGGTCTTAGTTGCGGCACGTGGGATGTTTAGGTGTGGCATGTGGGATCTAATTCCCTGAGCAGGGATCGAACCCCGGCCTGCTGCATTGGAAGCACGGAGTTTTAGCCAGTGGACCACCAGGGAAGTCCCCCAGGCGTTCCTGATTATCTGAAACTCTGTCCTATACAGTCGTCCCTTGGTGTCCGAGGGGGATTGGTTCCAGGACCTTTCACACCATACCAAAATCCATGGATGCTCAAGTCCCCTATATAAAATGGCATAGTATTTGCACATAACCCACATAAATCCTCCCATATACTTCAGATCATCTCTAGATTACTCATAATACCTAATACAGTATAAATACTATGTAAATGGTTGTAAATATAATGTAAATGATAGGTAAATTGTTGCCTGCGTGTGGCAAATTCAAGTTTTGCTTTTTGGAATTTTTCTATCCACGTTTGGTTGAATCTGAGGATGTGGAACCCATGGATATGGATGGCCAACTGTTAACTTCTCCAGGAAGCATTTGTGAGAACAGTATTCCCCGCGTTCTTATGTGTTCACACAGTTTTATCTGTGTACTTTTACTTGGAGGTCAGTATAGAATTCTTGGCTGCCTGTAAAACCCTCGTCTCACATTTTCTTTCCTGAGAACCTTAAGTTTGTCACTCGGTTATCTGGTGGCACACGGTGTCACTGTGTGATTTTCTTTTCCTTACACATGTGATTATCTTTTCCTTACACATGATGCAGTTCTTTTGCTTGGATGCCCACGAGATGTTATTTTCTTTAAAGTTTGTTTGTTTCACTAGACTGTCTTAGTGTCAGTAGTTCTGGGTCAGTTTTCCCAGGGGCGTGTTTGTACATTTAAGTCTTTTATTTCTGGATATTTTTCTTGAATTATTTTAGTATTCTTTCTGTTCCTCCGATTTTAGCTTTTGGGTGATTCTGTTATATGGAAGTTGGAATTTCATATCTGTTCCCATCTGTCTCTTTTTTATTATCTGTTTTCCTTAAATGCCCCATAGTGTCAATTTCTTCCATGTTCCTCTAGTTTAGCCTTCATTTTTGAAAAGTTTTCCAATTGCTGCTTGTTTCTTGACTGTGTCTGATTTTTCTCACATCTTCTCTTGTGTAGCTGTCTCTCATCTGGGCTCTTATGTTTTTGATGTAAGTTCCTCTTTCACGGCCTCTGTTATGTGCATAATGTTAGGTGATAATTCCCATCTGCCTTGTGGGCATATTTTTGGGTTTGCCTCTGTTGCCCATTGGTGCCACCATGGTCCTCTCCCATGAGAAGGGGTGAGGGTATTCCAGGACAGCTATCCTCGCTGCAGAGCTCTTCAGTATTCCCATGGCATACTCAAGTTTCTCTGTATAGTCTCCTCTGTGATACCTGTTGAGATCGGCCTCCTTTGGGCCCACCCCGTAAGCATCGGAACCTCATCTTTCCTTTACGCGCGGGCCTCACCCTACTCAGGGTGTTATTCTCAGTATGTGTCCTCAGCGCAGGGCTCTGCCTTTCCTGGAAGGCCATTTGGCTGGGTGTTTGCAGAGACTTAAGGGCTGGGTTAGACACAGTGTTTTCTGGTCTCAGGTCCTGCATATAACCTTTTGAACCCTTTTACAGTCCAACTGGAGAAGTTTTCCTTCTGAGGTGTTCCCCAGATGGTGTTCCCTATCTTGCTTAGGTAAAGGACTGTGTCAACTGATTCTAGGCCTCCTTGAGGCAGCTTTAATATCTTGTTGTAACCTGTTTCTCTGTTTCACAGAACCACTAAGTTTACCAAGCTGGTCTACTTAAAATATGTACAACTGTAGTTTTAAATATTACAGGCTACAATAAATTACTTGTTTTTAAAAGTTTATTTGTATTTATGCCATTTGTTCACCACTTTTATTTGTGGTTTACCAGATGAGAGCTTTATGCCCATAAGAGTGTGGGAGTGGGTTCTTTTCTGCTCCCTAAATTTTTTCATTCTTGGCATATAGCGGCATCCATGTGCCAGCATGGCTTTGGCCTTCAGCTTGCATTCAAGCCAAGTCTTGTCACTTGTCTCTGGATTTCTACATGAAATGAAGTTTTTTTTCCCTGATATTGAGAGCCAGGTGTATTATTTGTAAACATTGTATGTAGATTTTTCAATTGTTTGTAATTGAGAAAGAATGTAGTTTGGTGTTGCTTCAATAATTTTTAATACTACATTAAGTATTTGTTACAAATTTAAGTGTTGAAGGTTATGTTTTCTAGAGAAATAATGATAGTTTAAATGCATGGGTAGAAGCCAGCCTGGACTCCAGTTTAAGAAAAAGTTAAATGTCTAGTTTATTCTTATTGTTTAAGCCAGTGGGGACAAAATTATGTGGGCATTAGAATGGGTGAAATTGAATTTCTTGAATTAATGAGAAATGGATTTCTGTTTTACAAAGCCATATGCATGTGCGGTTATTTCATGTAGTCAGCCCTTGTCTTTCTTTGATTAATTTGCATAATTGTGAGTTGATTGAATTAAAGGCAACTCAGAAAGCTGAAAAACTGATACTTAATTTTAAGGCTAAGTTGCTATTGACTAGTTTTGTTTTTCTGCGTGTCCACAGTTAGGGTGCACAAGAAGCTTCTATTGCTAGAGACGGGCCGCACCTGTGAGCCACCACTGCATGGCTGTGGGACTGGGAGATGGCTGCCTGTAGCCACCTGAACCCCGAGTGTGGCAACGTTAGCTAGCATAGGACTGAGCCATCTGTGATGGGAGCATGCTAGCTAGCAGTAGTTGTGTTGGTAGGAGTGCATACTTCTGAGATGATACCTTACGTGTGTATATGTGTGAATACAGAAAACATCGGAGCAGTGTGGGGCCGAGCAAACCTGTTTCCCAGCCCCGGCGGAACATCGTAGGCTGCAGGATTCAGCATGGGTGGAAAGAGGGGAATGGCCCCATCACCCAGTGGAAAGGAACCGTTCTGGACCAGGTGCCTGTAAATCCTTCTTTGTATCTTATAAAATACGATGGATTTGACTGTGTTTATGGACTAGAACTTAATAAAGATGAAAGAGTTTCTGCGCTTGAAGTCCTCCCTGATAGAGTTGGTAAGTTCTCTTTACTATTTGTGCATTATATGCTTTAAAAATGATTATTGAAATGGATGCTTTTTGATTATTAGCATTACTGGTATTTTTTTTTATTGGAGCATAAGCACTTCTGATACACATTTAAATCAGTCACCTAAAACCACAAAAACTGCTCAGCAAATGTTCTAAAACCAAAGTTCAAGGAACTGTGAAGGATATAAAGACGTATAAAATTGTTCCCCAAGAAGTCGACAGTCTAATAATGTCTAATATGATTATTTCCCACATTTTGCTCACTGTTTATCTGGACTCTGGTGAGTAAGAGTATTTCTCATTAGCTCAAATATTCAGTGTGCTCATTTCATCAGATTATAACAGCTCAGAAAAATTTCACGTATTTATTTTAGGATCTTTATGTGAAGTGAATTTTTATCATTGTGTATTATTACGTAAGTGATCATTGTACCTTCAGCCAAAATTTAAGCAACCAAAACATGTGAACTCTATTATACTACATTCTGGGGGTTCGTTTGTGCAAGGTTTGTGGGAAGTGAATGGCTTTTTTAATGTCATACAAATCAGTTTCGCCTTGCATACCTTAGGTTCCTTAAGGCATAAGGTGTCAGTTAAATAATAATGACTGGTTTTATTTTTAAGAATAAAATAAAATATGATTTTATTTTTAAGATCAACAGAATACACCCAAATTGTTACTTTCTTCAGAGTATTTACTTTGAAATGTTTTCTTATTATTACAGTGATGCTGCTGCTATTGCTTGAATCTGGTTTATGCTTTTGGAATTGTCCTTCAAAGCCTATATATTTACAAATAGAGCCTCAGCAGATCTGCACTTGGAGGATAGAAATTTGGGATCAAATTGTCAAGGGAAGACGCTTACCTAGTCCCCTTTCCCCCTTTGTTTTTGCCGTTGTGTCCCTGGAACACATGCTTCCTCATCAAGTTAACTTTGCCAGAGCAGCAAGTTATTTTTTAATCCTTGCTTTAGATAGCAAACACTGTCTTTATTCATCCTGTATAAATATAGTTCAGTTTTCACAGAAATCTTTCTTTAAATTTGTATTTTTAACCAAAGGTAACTAATTATGTAATAGTAAATCTTTGGCATTTTAGTCGAAGTTCGGCTGAACACATTCTTCCTCGTGAGGCACATCCTCTTTCCTCTTGATCTTGACATCAGTCCATTTTCCACATTAGAAATTAACATTGAAGAATCTTCCCTTCAGGGCTTATAAAGTATTATCCACACCTTTATATCAATTATTTGTGCTCAGTAATTATCATACATTCTTTTTCTGACCCAGAATTTTAGTTTCTGACCCCTTCAAGGGCAAGGCTGCTAGCTTACTTGAAATTTACTGCATTCTGCCACATGACCTGTGTTAGCTCTATTGTCATCATAGGACAGAAGAAACCTTTTATCTTGATAAAAAAGTGATTTGACTAAACGAAAATATCCGAAGATATATGAGTATCTCTGGTGATGGGATTTAAGGGTTTCTTAATGTTTTTCTTTCTAGTTCTGGGCCATCTCTGTTTCCAACAGTAGACATGGATTGCTTTTGTAAACAGAAAAGCAATTTTAAAAAGGAAATCCAAAGGCCTGTGTGCAAACCAGCAATATGTTACATGCCTAATTTAATTAGGAGTTAACTATGGTATTCCCTATGATACTTTAGTCTGAAAAGTTATTTGGACTTCATTTATGTTCCGTGTAGGAAGAAAATGGTCTTTCCTAATTTGCTTAAGGCAGGCAGTACATTAGACTAAAGTTACAGTTTTGTTTTCCTTAAGCTAAAGGTGGAGAGAAAAGTAAGTCAGTCAACCCAAAAGCATGTGATGTCACAGCGTACCAGTTCCCAAAGTGTAGTCTGAGGACCCTTGAGGTTCCCAGAGGCCCATTCAGGAGGCTTATGAGGTCAAAATTGATTTTCATAAAAATCTTAAGATATGATTTGCCTTTTTCACTCTCATCCTTTCACAGTTACACACTGGAGTTTCCCACTATTTGGAAGATCTGCATAACTCAGTGAATACAATATATTCTATATGAGCAATGCATGATGTTACCAAATCATATTTTGGTGAAAGAGCCATTCAAAGACTGACAGATTTTTTTATGTTGTGGTAAAAACACAAAACATTAAATTTACTACCATAATTATTTTTAAGTGTACATTTCAGAGGCATTAAGTATATTCACATTGTTATGGAATAGGTTTCCAGAACTTTTTCATTTTGCAAATCTGTAATTCTTTCCCCATTAAAACAACAGCTACTCTTTTCTGCCTCCCCCTGGCCCCTGGCAGCCACCATCCTGTTTATATGAATTTGATTACTTTAGATACATCATAAGTAGAATCATGTAGTATTTGTCTTTTTGTGACTAGATTCTTTCCCTTAACAGAATGTCCTCAAGATTCATCCATGTTGTAGCATGTGATAGGATTTCCTTTCTTTCTAAGGCTGAATAATATTCCATTGCATGTGTATACCACATTTTTTTTCCCATTCATCCATGATTGGACACTTGGGTTCCTTCTACCTTTTGGCTATTGTGAATACTGCTGCTGTGAACATGGGTATACAAATATCTCTTCGAGCCCTTCTTTCAGTTCTTTTGGGTATTTAACCAGAAGTGGAATTCTGAATCATATGGTAATTTTGTGTTTAATTATCTGAGGAGCCTACATACGTAATATTTTCCATAGTGTTAATGTTTTGCAGTCCCACCAACAGTGCCCAAGGGTTCCAGTTTCTCCGCATCCTCACTAATATTTGTTATTTTCTGTTGGTTTTGATTTGCATTTCTCTGATGATTAGTGATGTTAAGCATCTTTCATATGCTTTTTGCCCGTTCGTATGTCATTTTTGCAGAAATGTCTATTCAAGTCCTTTGCCCACTTTTTTGATCAGGTTGCTTGATTTTTTTGTTTTGTTTGTTGTAGAGTTGTAGGCGTTCTTTATGTATTCTGGAGACAAATGAATTTTAATTTAATAGTGTGACAAGTTTATTGATAATGATTTCAGATTCTACATTGCAATTAACCTTTAAGGAAAGCTACCACTTGTTGAGTTTTGATGTGGTATCATAGAAGAATATCTAGAATTATCTGAAAAAACTAATAAAATATTTTTTCAACAGCATATCTTTGCGATTTTATACACCAACTAAAAGTACATACAACAGATTGAATGCTGAAACAGATATGAGATTCTAGCTGTCCATTTTTAGAGCTAGACATTTCTTACTAATTTTTTGTTAGAAAATATTTTTCATTAAAAACGTGTTTCTGTAGGTATTTAAAAATATTTCTAGATATGTCATTTATAATTTCTAAAATAGTTGGTACTGATATTTATCATTCATATAAACAAATGTACAAAAACTTTTAAGAATGTAAAGGAGTCCTAAGATGAGAAAGTTTGATAACTTCTGGTATGAAGAAAAGTAGTGGGATTTTGCTTTAGTGTCATGCAGTGGGGAATTCTATGTTATTTTTGGTAATTGTTGCATACTTAAGCAAAGAAAACTACCGTATGTGTTTGCAGTGTCCTTCTGATAAAATTGGATGGCAGTATCTTTACCAAGAAATTCTAATCTTTGTTCCTTTGAACTTTGACAAAAATAGAAGCGCTAATTTTTTTTTAAAGATAATTGTCTAAAATGCGAGGAATGGAAAAACCTTAAAATCAGTAGGTTCCTCCATAATTTTCCCAATATTAAAAAAGAAAATGAAACTTGTGATTTCTCACCTGTGTCTTCAAGGAATGTAGAGCAGGGCTGCAGAGGGCTATTGATACACCAGTAGGGAGGCCTGTGTTCCTAATCACACAGGCCATCAAGAACAACCTGCTTTCCTCTGAAATAATTTATACAACAAATGTTGAACCCCTGTGATCACAGTATTGGAAACAAGATGGGAAAGGCCTTTGCTTTCATCACTGTGCAGTCTAAAAGCAAGTAAACAAACATGTAAAACAAGATAACTGCAGAGAATGGTAAATGTCTTTAAGAAATCAAGCTCGGTTAGGTGACTAATTGTTGGGGCTATTTTCACCGGGTGGTCCTGGAAAGCCTCTGGGAAGACATCTGCTCAGGAAGAGCCAGCCCCCGAGGATGTGGGGGCCGTAGTCAGCCCAAGGGTATCCCAGGAAAAGATGCCCATGCTGCTGAGGTGTAGGCAGTCAAGCAGTATGTGACGAACCAGGAGGGCAGAGGGCTGGCAGGGGATGATGGCCAAGGGGCTGTGGATCTGGAGAAGCAGTTCGTTATTCAAATTATGAAAGGAAAGTGCTGGAGTATTTTAAGCAAATGACCAACACAATCCGGTATAACGGCCACAGATATCACTCTGATTACTGTAAAAATAAATTGTAGGGGCAAGAGTAAAAACCTGTGCCTTGAATAGGTTAATACCTTGGTTTTCATAAATGGTCAGTGGTTCTATAAGATATTTAAAAGGCAAGGTGGGTAAAGGGTACATGGGAACAATATTATTTTTGGAACTCTTCTGTAAGTCTATAATTTATCTCATAATTTAAAATAATTATCTATTAAACAATAACAAAAATCACTTTATACCTTGAATAAACAACTAAAAGTTTTAATTAGGTACAGTACCAAGAACAGATGAATTCAGAAAAAAAAAGAAAAACAGATTCTTTCCCGTAAACCATTGTTTGCTTTTTTGTCCCCAGCAACATCTCGAATCAGTGATGCACACCTAGCCGACACAATGATTGGCAAAGCAGTGGAGCACATGTTTGAGACCGAGGATGGCTCTAAAGACGAGTGGAGGGGAATGGTCTTAGCACGCGCCCCTATAATGAACACATGGTTTTACATCACCTATGAAAAAGATCCTGTCTTGTACATGTACCAGCTCTTAGATGATTATAAAGAAGGCGACCTTCGCATTATGCCCGATTCTAGTAAGTATAGATTGACAACTTTTATTTTTGGTAATTCAAAAGGAATTTGAATTTTAGAGCAAGATATTTGATTAACTCTTATGCAGATAACATTTAAAAATTTTAATTATTAGGGTTAAGTGATTATTCTTTTAGTCATGCACCAAGCATAGGTTGTGGAATTTTCACCCTTTTGCCAAGAATAATTTACTTTCCCTGTTCTGGACTTTGGACTTTTATATGAATGGTGTATATAATGTGGGGTCCTTTGTGACTAGCTTCTTTAACTCAGCTTATGTTTTCAAGGCTCATCCATGTTGTAGCGTGTGTCTGTACTTCATTTCTTTTAATAACCAAATACAACTCGATTGTATGGATATACTATATTTTGTTTATTCATTCATCTGTTGATGGATATTTGGATTTTTTTTGCTTTTTGGTTATTATGAAGAATTGTGTACAAGTTTCTGAGTGGACATTTGTTTTCAGTTTTCTTGGGTATATATGCCTTGGAATGGAATTGATGAGGCATAGTGATCACTCCGGGTTGAATCATTTAGGCAACTGCCAGACTGATTTTCAAAGTGGTTGCATCATTTTACATTCTCACCAACAGTGTGTGAGAGTTCTGATTTCTCCACATCCTTACCAACACTTGTTAACTTGACTTTTTGATTCTAGCCATCCTAGTGGTAGTGAAATGATACCTCATTGTGGTTTTGTTTTTCATTTCTTTGATGACTAAAGATGTCAAGTATCTTTTCGTGTGTTATTGGCCATTTGTGTGTCTCGTTGGAGAAATATCTATTCACATCCTTTGCCTGTTTTTCAATTGCATTGTCTTTCTGTTATTGAGTCGTAACAGTCAATAGTACAGGTACAAGTCTCTTGTCAGATATGTGACTTGCAGATACTTTTTCTTATTCTCTGAGTTGTCTTTTCACTTTCTTGATAGTATTCTTTGAAGTACAAAAGTTTTTAATTTTGATGAAGTCCTGTTTTTCTAGTTTTCTTTTTATTGCTCATGCTTTTGGTGTCACATCTAATAATCCCTTGCCAAATCAAAGGTTATGAAGATTTGCCCCTATGTTTTCTTCTAAGAGTCTTACAGTTTTAGCTCTTACATGTAGGTCTTACTTGGATCTTTGATACATTTTGAGTTAATATTTGTTTATGATGTGTCATGCCCAACTTCTTTGTTTTGCATGTGGCAATCCAGTTGTGTGAAAACCACTTTTTGAAAGGACTGTTCTTTCTCCTACTGAATGGTTTTGGCACCCTTGGTAAAAATTACTTGACTATGGAGGTATGGAGATATTTCTGGACTTTGAGTTCTATTCCATTTGTCCATATGTCTATAGTTATGCCAGTGTCACACTTGATTACACTGCTTCATAATAAGTTTTAAAATCAAGAAGTGTGAATCCTCCTTTCTTCTTTTTCAGAATTGTTTTGGCTGTTCTTTGCATTTTAGAATTTTAGAATCAGCTTGTCAGTTTCTGCAAAAAAGTCAGCTGGGATTCTGTTAGGTATTGTGTTGAATCTCTAGATCAGTTTGGCGGGGGCGTATTGCCATCTTAAGTTAAGCCATTGACCCATGCGCATGAGGTGATTTTTCATTTATTGAGTTTTTTCCATTTCTGTCAACGTTTTGTAGTTTTCTGAGTATAAGTTTTTGCACTTCTTATAGTCCTAAGTATTTTATTCTTTTTGATGCTATTGTGAATAAAATTATTTTCTTAATTTCACTTTTGCGTAAGCCTTTTTTTTTTTTTTCTTTAAACTACTCAATAGCTTTTCCTCAAACACATGAATTCTTGGCCCTAGACAGATGTGGCCGACTGACAGACACTGGATTTATTAGCAATGTAACACCATCTCTGTTCCTTTTTTTTTTTTTTTTTTTTTTAAAGTTCTTCCTGTGAACAAGCCACTCAGTGAATCTACTCATGTGCTCATCTGGCCCTGACTTCTGCCTTCTTAGATTTTTTTTTTTTTTTAAGTGTGTGTATATTTGCTGTAAATGTGTAATGTATATAGGCGGGAATTTAAATATGAGAGCATACCATAAAAGCATTTCTCCAACCTATATGAAGTTCTAAACTTTTTTGTAGAGAAATGTCCAAAGCAAGTACTGTTGACTTGATAATACAAAGTATGAGGTCATTTGTACATTAAATCATTGCCTGTACCGACCACGTCTTTATCCTCCCACTCCTTTCTTTTGAGTGGTATGGAAGTTTATTTGCTGTTACTTGCTGTTTTGATAATTCTGATACAAAGAGCTCTGCAGTGACCTCTGAGTCCCTGGCTTCTTCACTCATGGTTACTATAAAACGTATGGCGATCATGTGTTTGTAATTTCTTTGTACACATGAGGTGCCACAAAAGTGTGATGTGGAATGATGTTGCTGCTTGACGGAAGAGCACTGTTGAAGAAGAGTTCAGCTTAGATTTCCTCTTTACTTCCTTTTTTTAAAGAACTGATAACACTATGCTCAGGTGGTTTGTTTGTGTTGTGTGAGATCAGAATAGCAGGTTTCAGATTAGGCCATTCAGTGAGAGAATTTATTATAATCAAAGAGGCAAACTACTGTTAATACAGACACATGATATGGTCCAAACCAGGATACATGTGAAAATAAAAAGGTGCACTGCTAACCATTGTGTCAGGACGACTGGCATAAGCGCTGACTGTCTTGGGCAAACCAGGATACCTGGTTGTCCTACTTGAAGGCTCTCTGTTACTACATGGATAAGAGCTTGAGTTATTCAGGACCTGTTAGGGGTTTCTGAAAATAGAATTGTAACTGCCTAGCTCCATCCCCTGGCTCCCCTTTTTTGTACTTTGTTTCTTTATTGTTGGCAGTGATGGTTTGTTCTCATTTTATGTGTATTCCTAGAATTTACAGAGCTCTTGCTAGGTCATAGGGCGGGCAGTGTTTTCCAACGCTCAGATTTTCCTGGGGACTTCTAAAGAAGTACACGTGCCTCAGCCATCCTCTGAGATTCCGTTGTAATTGGTCTGAGGATGGAGTTCACTTGGCACCTATTTTTATAGCACAGGAAATCTCTTTTATTTTCAAACTGGGTTAAGAGGACCATGTGTGATGAAATGAAGTTGAGGGAAAAAAAACTTTAAGGATTCACAGGATAAGACAGGAATACTTAGGCATTTTAAGTGCGTAGCACATTCTCAGTAATCCCAGTAGGTATTATCTGCTTTGAAATTATTTCAAAGTAAAGCAGGCTTATTTTTAAGAAGTTATAAAACACAACATTGTAAATCAACTATACTTCAATAAAATTTTTTTAAAAAAGAAAGAAGTTGTATAATTACAGTTGATTCTTGAACAGCTTTGGGGTTGGGGGTACTGATCCTCCGCGCAGTTGAAAATCTGCATGTGACTTACGGGCAGCCCTTCGTATCTGCGGTTCCTCTGCATCTGTGGATTCAACTAACTGCAGATCGTGTATTTACTATTGGAAAAAATCCCTGTGTAAGTGGACCCATGCAGTTCAAACCCCTGTTGTTCAAGGGTCAACTGTATTTAGTTTTTTTCTTGACCCTTTCCTTCTTTTAGTCCATCCCTCTTTAGGTAATTATAGCTATAACTAAATATAAGCCAAAGGAATTTCTGGTTATGATTTTCAAAGTCGTTTACATGTCTAGCTCTTGGGGGGTCAGCACACTGTTTTTGTAAATAAAGTTTTATTGGCACACAACCACACCATTCATTTATATATCATCATCATCTGTGGCTGCTCTCATGTGACAACAATACAGCTGAGTAGTTGGTACAGACACCGTATGGCTTCAGGGCTAACATATGTATTGTCTGGCCTTTGAAGGAAAAGTTTGCTGACTCTTGGTCTAGAAAATCAAGATGAATTCAGGATATTAAAAAAAATTTTTTTAATTATTAAAATAGATATGTGAGTTGGTGTGTATCTAAAAATTGACTCTAAATTCTCTTATTTCCCCCTTTTAAATACAGATGATTCACCTCCAGCAGAAAGGGAACCAGGAGAAGTTGTGGACAGCCTGGTAGGCAAACAAGTGGAATATGCCAAAGAAGATGGCTCTAAGAGGACTGGCATGGTCATTCATCAAGTAGAAGCCAAACCGTCTGTCTATTTCATCAAGTTTGATGATGATTTCCATATTTATGTCTACGATTTGGTGAAAACATCCTAGATGTCATCACGAACTTTGCCAAATTTGTGGAACTATTAAATGTATAATTTGTAGACATAAAGACTTGATTGCTTTCCAGTTTAATGAAAGCTTAAATGTCCCTGCGAACCCACAATCTCTGCCAGCAGAACTGGTTTTGTTCTGAATAGTACAGATTTATGTGAACACAAAGCATTTTGTGTAAGGAACTCCTTCCTCTTAAAAGAAGTCTGTCTGTTTGGAAGGGAGTTACAGGCAAGTCTGGTAAAAGTTAAGCTAGTATCATAGTCATTTAAAACTGTAGTAGATCTTATCCACTTTCCCCTTCACGCTTAACACTGTTATTCTGCTGCCACAATGCAAGCATAGTTTGGTATTTTTGTTATTGCCTTTTTTTGAGATATATATGTATCTATATCTACCTACCTATCTACATCTGTGTGTATACATATATAATGTATATATACATACACATAGATCTGTGTGCGCGCACGCACACACACACACACACACACACACACACACACTTCATGGGCAGTCCTTTCTTTGTGGGTTGGAGTGGGGGTTACATAATTTTCTCCAGTTTAACAGGAGTGCTGACCCAAGCCACTTGTATTTAGTGTATTCAATGTATTACTGCTGTTTATTTAAAATTAAATTTGGGCACAGGAAGCACATCGGGACATTCAGCTTATTTTGAAAGTCAAGTTCAGAGCACCATTTCAGTCTGGAGGCTTTAAACTGTAAATTAAAATATGAATCACCTGTGAACATTTAATGACCCACATTACAATTTTACAAAACAGTTAGAAATCTGGGTAAAAGGCTGCCTTTAATTCTAAGCTTTGTACATTATTTGTTTACATTTTTTTATCATAAATACTTCTTTTTAAGCAAAGCCCAGGTACTTGGTCCACATA
Organism: Balaenoptera physalus; assembly: GCF_965194825.1. Classification (NCBI taxonomy): domain Eukaryota; kingdom Metazoa; phylum Chordata; class Mammalia; order Artiodactyla; family Balaenopteridae; genus Balaenoptera; species Balaenoptera physalus. The sequence continues at coordinate 105,133,559 of NC_138886.1, read as the reverse complement.
GTGTAATGCAGGTGTATTTTGGATGGCACATTTGGTCCATTATTTGTACAAATTAGTAATCTGGAATTTTAGTACACGGATTTAAAAGGCAACAGTATATCAGCGGTTTATGTGTATTTGGTAAGTTCCTGGAAGAACGTAGTGCTTTTATATTAGAAATGTAAGTTTAAGAATGACGTTGTTGCCTTTTAACAAGTTCTCTGGGATACCTTTATTTTTATTACTGTTATTACTGATATATGATTATGGTCAGAAGACTTTTCCCCCTCGGCTTTTCCCCTCAAAGAATGTCTAGACAAATAACAGCTTAAATTCCTGACACCTCTTGTGGTGCTGTATGTTCTTACTCATGGTGTGCTGTTGATGTGGAGTCATTCCATTTGGTGGATCCTACCACATCAGGGTCAGTCACCTGCACTGGCTTGTGGGTGTGACTGATAGCAGCCCTTAGCCACTGAATCCTTTCCTGCAAGGTTGTTTTAACTAAAATAGAACTGCAAAAGTGGTTCATTTAGCAGCAGAACGTCAGCCTATCACTTTGTTTTGGATGATCCCTGGCAGTTTGAAAGCTAGGAGAAAGATGATTTGTGAAACCAGTCTTGTGGAGGTTGAAAATCTTACCTCAGATTTGGGCAGAAAGCTTAAATGCATATGAATCTCAGTCAAACACCAGGTCTGTGTGACGTCTGTCATGGCTGTTCTTGATGTTAAGAGATCCTGTAGTTTCAAGGCCGCGCTATGCGAGGTTTGTGTGATGCCCATTTTCGCCTTCAGGAAGGCTGTGCCTTGTTGTGCTGGTGGGTGGTAACCTCGCGCACCATGTAAATACAGCACCCCAGGTCTCTCCAGCGTGCCCAGTGCCTCACTGAGGGCAGCCAGGGGTGAGCTCCTCCGTGCAGTGGGTACCCAGGTCTTAGATGTTCCTCCTGTGCTTGAAACAAGTGTCATGCTACAGATCTGTCATCTGTTCTCCTGGAGGCTCTTGTAAAGAGTTCCTGCATGTGAATCTCAAGGTTGAGCCCAGCTCCCCGTGCCCAAGTGGACACGTGTGGCCCAGAGAGGGAGTTGTCCAGCGTGCACTGCATGAACAGGACACAGTGACTTCAGACTGAAAAATAAAGTCCTTTGGAGGCATCCTGAGGGTTGGGTCAGTTGAGTTGAAACATTTCTGGCATTACTTAATGACTTGCATTGTGGTTTTTCTGCAAGTACCTTTAGCAACTTTTAATACCACGTGATCTCTCTAGATGAATGTGACGTGATTTATTATCATCATTATTTTAATCATTGTTCCATTTATTGCCTTTAGGGTTGAAGGAAGGGGAAGGGGTCTTTTTGTTGTTCTTTTTTCCTTTTTTTTTTCCCCATTCTTTTTTCTTTTGGTGGCTTAAACCACACTTCCTGACGCCATGACTATGCTCCCCAGCCGAGTATTTCAGGCTTCGTCTAGGCTCATGTTTCAGATCTGCATGCACTGCTTGCATTTTCCTGGTATCGGAATGTTGGTTCCTTGTTCTAGGAATACAACATTAATTTCCAAAATTATCATGGGACTTGTGACAACACAAGACATGAATCTCTGTATAAAATGTATTGGCCTTTCTCATTGACCTGCTATAGTATTATTGTGTCGTGTGTGTGTGCGTGCGTGATGTCTGGCTGCCATGTAAAGCTTCAAAGGAAAACCTTAAAAGCAGACCATCCTTTTTTGCATGCTCTATTCTAAGTAGAATGTTCAATGTAACTAACTAAAATTGCATGTTAAATATATTTAGGTTTTTTGTTTTCTATCTTTGTTTTTATTTGTTTTCAGTTTCTGTATATTTGCTTAACTGTGCTGTTTCAGTGGTTGTAGGGTAAAGATGCACTGGTGAAGCAAATGTAGTGCCAACAGAAGGTGATTTTCCAGTTGTGTATGTCATGCAGCATTTGAAGGGACTGTGCATTCTTAAAACAGTCACAGTTGCTTCTAAACCAGATTTCATTTCTATTATTGTTTTACGTGCCAAACCCTGAAGTGCATTGGGCTTGAATCTCTGAACGCTGTGGACCCATTAGAAGACTGTTTTGATTGTCACAAATTGTAGTGCCTGAAGACATCCTTGAAGCTGATTGTCTTAAAAAAAAAAAAGAAAAAGTTCTCCAAAGACAAAACAGGAATTATTGTAACAGAAAATAATTATGGTCAAAATGTCTGTGGTTCCTTGGAAATGCTGCGCTTTTTGTATTTTCCATCATTAGTGCAGTTCGAACGAATGTGTATAGTTCAGAGGTCTTCGTGTTCGCATTTTAAAATTAGGTAAATGACCTCATCTTTCAAGCTTGAATTCATTTTTAATTTTAATTTTATTTTATACAATGTGTAGACAGTTCCCTGTTCTCTGCATTTAGAAGTATAAACAATATAAATCTGTTCATTCTGTAAGTAATTTTTATAATTATGATGTAACTCTATCCTATTCCTTAAAACATTTAAAATAAACCCTTTATGTGCAACTTTTGACTGTAAATTTTGTGCTTATGAGCAAACTGATGTGTTAAACGTGCTTCTGAAAAAGTTTTTGAAGTTTTACTTGAAGATTTTAAGAGACCTTTTTTCCCTCTTTTCACCAAATGTAAATGTCAGATATATATAGGAACAGAAAGAAATAGAATTTTTATTTGAATGATAATTAATAGTACCTGTAAAGAAAGGGAGCAATAATCAATAGCCCCAATATATTACATAGTCCAGAATATGAAAGTTTGTGATTAGCAATTAATGAGAAATTTCAATTTATCATAAAATTTTAAACTTAAAAGAATTGTTTAAATAGAATGAAATAATGTGTGTTTTATACTTTCACATCTTTTCTTGCTATAATTATATATTGCTTTTATTAATACTTAAACACCAACTAGTGAAATTCAGCAGTGAAAAATCTCCATTTTTTTTTCAGTAGTAAGGACAAAGACATGTAGGTAATACTGGAACTATATGTACTCTGTATTTTATCTTCCTGGATAATTTTATCAGTGAGGGGGAAAAGTAGAGTTTATGGTATGCCTGCCCTTAATTAGATTCATTTTTTATGTTTCCCTGTTTGGCCCAAAGATCCGTGGTTAAAGCTAGGACGGGACAGGTCGCTTTTCTTGCTGCCAGAGTGGCTGGGGAGGCTTGGCATGGCAGCTGCAATGACCACTGCTGAGGCCCTGGCCAAGGGGATGCAGGACCACCTCTCAGACTCTGGTGAGAGGAGTCGCAGACAGGTGTAGGGAGGAGATGAACCTGGAAGCACACGTGTTCACCCTGGGCGAGATCTTACAGTCGTCTTCCTGAAGGTAAATCACTCATTGCAGTATCGAAGGTACAGCTCAGGAAATATTTCCCCCCAAAATAACAAGGCAAGCTTAGTCTAAAGGTTGGCGGTTGCTGGCTGCTGTTTGTAAACTGAAGAACTAGGTCTAGAGCAGTCGCCACTATTGGAGAATTGCAGGGATGGGCTTGTTTTCCATTGTTTCTTCACTTGGTACAGTCACAGCTCTGTGATAATAAAGCATTTGACACTAATAAAGCACTAGCAAAAGTGCTTAATAAGTACCTTGCCAAACACTTTGTTTTTTTGTTTTTGTTTTTTGACCATGCCATGTGGCATGCGGGATCTTAGTTCCCCAACCAGGGATCGAACCCATGCCCCCTGCAGTGGAAGCGCAGAGTCTTCTAACTACTGAACTGCCAGGGAAGTCCCTTCATTTAATTCTTAATACTGTGAGGAAGGCATGACGTTTTTCCATGTTGAGCTGTTGTAAAAGGAGTGAGGGTTGAGTACCTTGTCCAGGATTACAGAGGCCATCAGGACTCAGACCCTCAATGCTGTGCCCGGGCTCCAAGCTGCTGTGTTCACGCCTCAGAATTAAATTACTTCAGTGGGGTGATTTGATTTGAATAGTCCATGGTCCAGTAATTTCTATGGATAATTTTTTGTAACCTTATTTCGTACATTGATAGCAAAAAGTGTTTTATTTCCAAGTTGCATAATAAAAGGTTTTATATTAAGTCACTAGAATGTAGAAATCTCTTTATAGTGAGAATTGTAACCCAAAGTTATACTGAATATAGCTAATAAAAGATAAAAATAAATATCTTTTATTTGGAGAGAAATTATACTGGAAATATTTAAATAATTTCCATCACAAGAATGTAGATACTATTTTATATTTCAAAGACACTTTAAACATGTCATTAAGTTAATATTCTTATAAAACCTAGACTTCTTATGCGCCTTCCTAGTTTTTACAGTAATTGTCCTATGTCATTAATATACGTGTGTGTGTGTGTGTGTGTGTGTGTTTAAGTTTTTAGGCTGCTGAATTTCAGAAAATTAGGTGAGTCTGTAAACTGTTTCTCCAGACATTCTAGGATAGTCTCTGCCCCTGTATGGGCCCTAAAACTCTTAGGTTTTGGTAACTCAGTGGCAGATGGTCTTCGGGTACTGCCTTGGCACATCATTTTGCCTAAAAATGACATTGCATTCTTTCTGCTTAATTTTTATGTGAGGGCACTGGACCAGGTAGCGCATTGACCCCTGTCAGCTCTCGCAATGGTGACACGGAAGCGTGGGCCCTTTCCATGCATTTCTTTTTTACGTTGGCTGTTAACAGTAGGTGAGTAGGCTGCCGTGTGTACTGTGGGTGTGTTCCTGCTTCCGCTTTATCTCCATCCTCTTTCATTACTTTCAGCTTATGCTTTGAAAATTCATGCTCTGGGGGAACATTAGAGCTAGAAGTACCATGTGAACTACCTAAAAATCCTTTTTATAGGATTGGCACGTTACACGTAACTTTAAATTCTGTGTCTTCTTGTTGGAACCAAAGCAGATTATGATGTGAAAGGGACAGAAGGAAGACCTTTTAAAAACCTTGATATTAACATAAACAGTTAACAACTGAAGATTGAAATTCAGCATTCTGAATTGTCTTCTGATATAGATTGTGAAAGTAGCTTTAAAGCTTTTGCCTTAGATCTGTCTCCTAAAGGATTTGTAAGAAATCTGAACACGACTACTTGTGCACTGCGCATTCCCACTAGAAAAACGAGAGGAGAGTGGTCCCTGGTGACTGTGGCTTTTTCCCCAAGAGTTGTACTTTGTTGCGGACTGTGTTTACTCTGTGTGTGTGTGTGTGTGTGTGCATGTCTGTTATTTACGGGGGACCTGATTTGAACAAAGTGTTGCTTCGAGTTGCCCTGTAATACCGTGGCCAAGTAGTTTTAACCACTGCATTTGTCTTAATTTATCCCAAATCTGATTTGTCACAGGAGAAGGACAAGATTGTGGTCATTTTCAGAGCAGTCCAGCCAGCAGAAGAGAGCAGTATGTTAAGGACTGAAAAACATGTCTGAAGGGATGGAGTCCACAGCCTGCATTGTCCTACAACTAGAATTACTGCCTCTGAGCAGTCTGTGGGGGAGAGATCACACAGAGCACAGGAAACTAACACCTGTTACCAGCCGTCTCCTTGTCTCCTTAATTCACGTGCATTTGTAAGACAAACAAGTAAACAAAAACAGAAGTGTCTCACCCGTTGTCACTGGCCCTTTTTTAAAATTTGGTAATTATATTTTTTAAAAAGGGTCATGCTCTGATCAGATTACATGCGGTAGACCACTGAAGGATTGTTTTCTGATACTGCTCTACATATTATATGTGTCCGTCAGCTCAGGCTGCTGTAACAAACACCACAGACTGTGGGGCTTAAACAATAGACATTTATTCTTGCTCAGGTCTAGAAGGTGAAACTCCATGGTTAAGGTGTCAGCAGGATGGTTTCTCCTGAGTTCTTTCTCCTTGGCTTGCAGACAGCTGTCCTACCTCCAACTTCACATGGTGTTCCCTCTGTGTGTGTCTGTCGTGATCTCTTGTAAGAACATCAGTTACATTGGATTAGGGCCCGCTATAACCACCTCATTTAACCTGAACTGCTTCTTTAAAGGCCATATCTCCAAATACAGTCACATTCTGAGTTGCCAGGGGTTAGGATACCAACAGATGAGTTTTGGGGTAACGCAATTTAATCCACAGCACCGTGTTAAAATTTAGTTGGGCTTTCTTACTGTTAAGCTTACAATGGAAAAGAAATCTTATTGTCAGAGCATTATTTTTGACAGACTAATTATTTTAAAAACAATACTAATTTTCTATTTTTATTTAAAAGGGATGGATAAATTTAGTGTACTAAAAAGAGCATTGAAAGAAGAGCCAAATCTCTGAGTTCTAGTTGCCCACTTCCTATCAGTATGATCTCAGGCAAATTGTTTAGCCTTTCTAACTTCTTTTCCTCATCTGTAACTGGGGAGAATCCTGCCCTACTCACTCAAAAGATGAGTGGATCCAGTGATGCTGGATGTGTGCGTGATTCAAACCTGAGCCCGATGCAGAGGTGGCGAGTCGCCTTCGTGCTGGGATTTCATTGGGTGTCAGGGCCTTACACAGACAGCAGCTCTGTCATTTCAGGCCTTGCCATGTTTTGCTCTGATTTTATGATCTTTGAGACCTTACTTTTAGTTTCATATAGTTTCACTTATATAATGTCAATCGGGAAGATTTCCATTTTTATATTTTTTCAGAACACTAGCATCTCCCAGCATATGTAAAAACTGTTGTAAAAAGCACCGTTGAAAGGTCAGTGGGATGTTCCACATTTTCCATTTTATTGTGACTGAGAGGTAGACTATAAAGATAACCTTCGTGAATAAAGGTCTGCATCTGTGTTTTGCTAATGTTCTCACATTGCCGTAGGGGTCATGAACACTGAACTGCCTCCTTAGTGCTTTCGTGAAACGTGGTGCTAGCGTTGGCAGTGTCGGCCAGTGGCCCGATTTGGAGTAATTTAAATAGCAGTCTACTTTCAGAATGTCTTGCTGCCTAAGAGGGCAGTCGTATCTTTAAAACAGGACAGTCACGCCCGATGAAACGTAGCCGTTGTGTGTAATAGAGTCATGACCCCTGTCTTCACTCCCACCCCAAGTGAGGCCTTGATGCACTGTGCCTTTAATCACCGATGTTGCTTTTTCTCTAATATAATCTGAAATCAGTCCCTCTTTGGAGAAGTTTTAAAAGTTGATTATGGTTTGGGGGGGGGCGGGGTTGTTTGCAGGTATTAAATTTCACCTTAGTATTTGATGTCCCATCTTTAATTAATTTCTGGTATGGCTATTTTAACATTGGTCCCGCACTCAGGTAAAGCCAGCTGCTTTATTTAAACTGCAACAGAATTTCATTTTATTTTCATGTGTGCTCAAAAGAAATAACCATCAAGTTGTCCGAGAATGGTAGCTGGCAGCTGGCGCGTAACGGTGCCATTGCCTGTGTTCTTCAGTGGGACGCCTGGGAAGGTGTCGAGGGTGTGGGCACCAAGAGCAGGTTTTTGTCCTGCTGGGAAAGTGAAGATAGCAGGCTGCCTTCCTCTAAAGGAGGTGAGGGTTTAATTAAACTTCTTCAGAGTGGAATTTCAAATGTTGCTATGTTGCAGGTCTTTATTATAACCTGTAAGCAAGTCAGTTCTAACCTAATTCAGCTTTAATACTCTTCAGATAGTAGCAAAAACGTACACTTGCCTCTAGGATATTTTGTAAATGTGGATAATACACAAATAATTTCATAAGCTACCTAAAATCTTTTATGGAACAAAATAGGTATACATAGTTATTTTGCCCTTGAAAATTCTCCATCCTTTAATAGTGAAGTTTGAAGAGTCCTGTGGAAGATTGCTCTTTCTTTCCAGATAATGTAAATTGATATGGTATGCTGCCACCTCGGAGAGGCATCTCACTGAAATGGCTCCTAAAACCTGTGGTCACTGTTGTGTGGTTAAAATTCACCAGTACGTGAGTTATATGGTCGTTATGACTTGGGATTTTGGGGGGGGTGCGGTGCGGTGCAGCAGCTGGACTTTGCAGGATAAATTCACAAGGCCTGGTAGAATTAGCCCTGGGCAGGTATTTGGAGTCTGGTCTCTGTTCTCTATTTTAAAACATCTCTGTGCTCAGTTTCTTTCTTTGCATGATGATTTTCTTTTAACATCTCTGAACTTCTAATTTGTTTATCCAGAATAATACTATGATTTCCTGTTTTTTAAAAGCACTTAGGAAAGAGTAACTTGTTTTTGCAAAAATGCCTCAGAATAAGTGACAATCTATATACTACATTTAAACTAGCAAGGTAATTCAGATAGCAATAAGCTTGTGTCTGTTCTGCATGTTACTACATGGAAGTCTTCCCACTGCTCGCCTGGTTCAGTGAGGTGCCTTATACCAACAATTACTTTGGCTGATGAACATGAAGCTGATGAAGGTGTTTATTCCTAACCGGTGTTCTCCCTGCTACACTGTGCTCCATGGAGGAGCTTACAACTGCCATTTAAGCATTTTAGTTGTCTGTGACACCAAAGAGTGGTGTGGTGTAGCTTTTAGAAAGAGAAAACAAAGTAAAATGTAAATTGCAGCATATTCTCAGTTTACAGTCAAAATCCTCCCAGCCGACCATTGGCCAACAGACTGTTAATACACTGGAATCCACCAGGGCTGTTTCTGCCCAGCCTCCTCCAGTGAGGGGCTTTCTGTGAGACAGCAGGACAAACTTGTGTTCCACGTTCCAGCAGGATCCATTTGGCTGTGGTCAGGACTTGCCTGGTTGGGTTGTCATACCTGCTGCTTCTCAGGTTTTACATGCACCTTATCTTATAGTTTTATCATGAAGTGCAAGGTTAAGTTTCAAATTGTGTACCATTAATATCAGAAAAATCTAAAACCTTTTCCCCAGTTTCTGTGTCTTCATAATTTAAAATATTCTAAAATTGTTTGTGATTTGTTTCCTGTTTAAAAACAGTTCTCCCTACAATTTCAAGCTGGAACAGAGGTGAAGGCATGATTTTTGGCTAGACACACATCTTAACAGTAGCTCTGTATTCTTATCTCTACCTTCTTTGGAGAAAAGACCAACTTTACCACCTTCACTTTTCTGATGTGATATTGTAGGATTTACTGGATTTCAAGACATTTTAAGTATTTTGAGGAAAGACACTATTAAGATGAGACTTTTGTATATCAAGGTATTTTAATGTTTTCCTTATACTGAGCATCCTAGGTTTAACTTAATAGTTTATATGCTCATTCAGCACTGAACTGAAGGTAAATTAGAAGTTTTTCAAAATTTATTTGAGGCCGTTGTTCTAAGTCTGTTAATTTTTCCAAGAAAATTAAGTTCCTTTTATAGCTAACCATATTACCAAAATTCCTTTGCACTTAAGTAAATTGTCATACCTTTATTAAGCATCTTATTTCAGGATCATGTTAATATAATTTTGTGTTGATTTATTTACTTTTTATGATCTTTAAAGACAAGATTTTAAGAATCTTGTGTCATGAATTTTTTCAGATGGTAAAGTCATACCTAGTTCCCTAGGTAGTGTCCAGAGTATCCTTTTGAAAAGTTCTGGTTTGAGTGACTTTGAGCAGAAAATCCCCCCAAAAGGGAAGTATATGAAAGTACATTATTGAAAACAGGAGTAAGCTAATTCATACAGTGCCTAGGATACCTTTAAGCATTAGAAGAGACACTGAGCAGATTCATCTCAGGTTCACCTGAGAGTCTGTCTCTCAATGGCTCTCCACTTCAGGCTGTCTGCCAGCTCCTGAGTGCCTGTAGAACATCTATGAAGCTGAGTGCTTGGGTAGAGGCCCACGATAGAGTCAGGAGGCATCTCCACTGTTCTGGCCTCCACCAGGGCCTCTGACTGCCTGCTGCACAGCATGTTCATAACATCGTGATTGGTGTCACAGGCCAGTTGAGTTTTGAGGTTGTCACCCGTCACCCCTCATGGCATCCGTAAAGTCCAGGGAGCAGCCCGGGCCTGAGGGCCAGTGGCGAGTGTAGTCCCTGGTAAAGTGATTGTATCCTGTCTGCTGGACACAGGTGACACTCAAACCTCAGAGGTCAGGATATCCACCTGCCCCCAAGGACCCTGCTGCCCAACCCCTCCCCCCCCAACCTCTACCCCGTGGCTGCTTCCTGGAAGGAGGAGTAGTGAGAGAACTGCTCTCTTTGCACAGAGATCTGTTGCGTAACTACTGTCTCAGTTACACTCCTATTGTGGATGGTCAGGAGGCCCCAGGAAAATGTTCACAGACAGAAGTGTCAAATCTGTATCCCAAGTGACCATGCTGGGTTTACAGCCTCGGGAGTTGGTCCTACATGACTGTCAAGAGTGTGTTTGATGGTGGGGTTTGCTGTGACAACTAGGAACACTTTTCATTTTTCAACATGGGAATTCTTTCTCTGAGTGGTTCCTGGGAAGGCCACTGAGGGTCTAATTTCTCCCTTTCACTTTAGCACCACACATTGGTGACCAGGATTGCAGAGAAAAGGGCAGCTGCCCAGCTCCAGGTTGCCTGTTGGAGCTGGTGGCTAAGCAGGCACCGTGTACTGTAATGAAATGTTGGCTGACGTGACCATTTTCTCTTACACGTTAGTCCCCAGTCCTTTCGTGCTTTTATTTTCCTTGCCTTATCAACAGTTAGCACAGTTTTAATGGTCTGTCATGAGCCTAAATAAGCCTTTATAGAAGATTCATTTACTTACATTAAGATTATATATTTAAAAGGTGAGGTTTTGTAGCTTTTTTCCTCACTGACACTGTGCTTGTAACTCACCATTAAGTTATTATTCTGGAGTAGAAAGGGGTTAAAGAGCTAAGAAATAGGAATTGATTACATGTTAATTTTGTTAATCATCAGAAATGGGTGGTCTTTAAGAGTGTTCAGTAAGACTGAGAAATTGTTTCTGCTAACCCCTTAGGCTAGTGTCTTTGCGTGCAGCGTGAGAGTCAGCTACATGATCATCTGTGTGAGGGTTATTAAAAATACAGATTCCTAGGCTTCACACAAACTAAAGTTGACGCTCAGGAAACTGCGATCTTAGAAGAACTCCTTCCCTACCCCTAAGTAATTTTGTGCATACTCAAGTTTGAGACCTACCATCTTGGATCTTAGGGAGTACTTAAAAATCATGGGAGTTTTTGTTATTTTAATATTTCCAAGGCTGTATCTCAGGGATGGTGAGAAAATGCTTTTATGTTTCTAATGATTTTGACTTTTAAACCTTCAGATTAACTTTTATGTCAATATACGAATCTTATTCGTAGAAGACTTTGGAACTGGGGAAATGATTAAAGTTGTTGTGTTTGGAGTTCTGTGAATGTGCTTATGAGATTGCTCAGATATCAGCACATGGCATTCCTGTGTTTTGCCCATTCATGAGCCAGGCTGTGTTAGTTCTACCTCGGACCTCAGCCTGGTGACCCTCGTCTGCTGTTGCCCATTTAGGTATGACTTTCTGGTGGAAAGCAACCCTCAGGCTTCAGTATTCAAATGATGTTGATAGCTTCATCAGAAACAAAACTCAAGTCATTTTAGACTACTTCTGTTCTATTCCTGAAAGGATACTCGGTAATAGTTTTAAAACAAAACAGAAAACTTGCAGGACACGGAAGTACCTTGTGCCAAAATGATTTTCACCTGCAGGATGCTCTCTCATGCTCTCACACATTGATTTAACTTTGGAAAATGAATTGATGTCATTTTATAACTTTGAAAGATGCTTATTAATTAAAAGAAACTATTATAGGAACAAAAGAATAGTATTTTATCACAATTCGTTTGCCATGTACACTTGGAATTTCTCTAAATAACCACTTAGCTGTGTGTTTCACAGAATTCTTATTTGTCTTTAAGAGGATGGAACTCAGTCTTCAAACCATCTGAATGATGACATGGGTGTGTGTATGCAGTGGCTTAATACCAAATGCATCCATGTTTATTTTCCAGATAGCTCACATTGGCCTGATTACTGGACTATTATGCATAGATAGAGAGATCTTAATATGCTCAATGTTACTTCTTAGAATCTGAAGTACAGAGCTTGAATTGGTTAACTAACAACCTTTTATATTAAATTCCTTGTTATCTTCCTGGAAGTTGGACTTTTGCAAAAACGATAGTAAGTGGATGATTAAAGAGGTGTTTGTAAAAAAAAAAAAAAAAATTGGATATCACTTCCTAATAAGTGTTAATCACAACATAATATCAAAATATATGGGATGCAGCTAAACAGTGCTCAGAGGGAAATTTATAGCTGTGAATACTTACATTAAAAAGATCTCAAATCAAAGTCTAAGCTTCCACCTTAAAAAAACTAGAAAAAGAAGAGCAAGAATAAATCCAAAGCAAACAGAAGGAAAGAAATAATAAAGATTAGTTTGGAAATCAGTGAAATAGAAAACAAAAATAGTAGAGAAAAATCAGTGAAAGCAATTGTTGGGTCTTTGAAAAGATCAAGTTTGGCATACCTTTAGCTACACTGACCAAGGAAGAAAGAAGACACAAATTACCAACATCAAGAATCAAAGAGGTCACGTAACTACCAATTTTATAGAAATTAAAAGAATGGTAAGGAAATACTGTGAACAACTTTATGTCAACACATGGACAATGCAAGTGAAATGGACAAATCTTAAGACACAAATCACCGACACTTTGTCAAGAAGAAATAGAAAATTTCATTAGATCTATAACAAGTGGAGAGATTAGACTGGAAACTAGACTTCTCTCATGAAATAAACCTCAGGGCCAGATAGCTTCACTGGTGAATGCAGTCAAACATGTAAAGAAGAAATAATGCCAATCTTTCAGAGACTCAGAAAATAGAAGAGGAGGGAATACTTACTTGTTCTATGTTATGAGCCCCCTATTATCCTGATACGAAAGCCAGACAAAAGCATCACAACACTACTACAGACCAGTATCCCTTATGAATATAGATACAAAAATCTTCAACAAATCCAATGACATTTAGAAAGTCTTAGGTTCATGGCCAGGTGAAATTTAATACCAGAAAGCCAATGAATGTATTCCACCATATTAATAGATGGAAGGACAAAAGACACGAGTCATTTCAAAAGGCAGAGGGAAAGCATTTGACAAAGTGTGACACCATTCATGACAAAAACTCTCAAAAACATGGACTAGAAGGGAATTTTCTCAACCGGACAAAGGGTATCTATAAAAAAACAACAGCTAACATCATACTTCATGGTGAAAGAATAACTTTCTCCCCTGAAGTCAGGAATGTCAAAGTTGTCCACTTTCATTCCTTCTATTCAACTTTATACTGTAGATCTAACCCTGCAGTCAAGCAAGAAAAAAATAAAAAGCATCCAGGTGGGAAAGGAAGAAATAAAGTTATCTTTATTTGCAGATGAGATGATTCTATCTTGAAAATCTTAAGTGATACACACATAAAACATTAAAGCTAAGGAATTCAGCAAGGTTGTAAGATAGAAGACATATACAAAAATCAATTGCATTTCTACATATAATTACATCAACTTGAAATTAATTCCATCAAAAAGGATAAAATACTTAGGAATAAATTTAATAAAAGTATGAGATTGTACACAAGAAGATCTAAATAAATGGAGAGACATTCCATGTTCATGGACTGGAAGATTCACTATTAATATGGCAATTCCTGTCAAAATTCCAGCAGGTTTTGTTGCAGGAATTAAGCTGATCCTAAAACTTTTATGGAAATATAAAAGGACTCAGAATAGCCACAAGAATTTTGAAAAATAAAAACAAATTTGGAGAACTTATACTTCCTGGTTTTAAAACTTAACTATAAACCTACAGTAGTCAAGATAGTGTGGTATTGGAATGAAGATATATCTAGATACATCTAGCTATCTCAGTGAGACAATTTAGAGTCTTGAAATTAATCCTTACATTCATGGGCAGTCGGTTTTCCTCAGAGGTACTGAGGCAATTCAGTGGAGAAAATGTTGCCCTTTCAACAGTTGAGGCTGGAAGGATTGGTTATCCATATGCAAAAAGATGAATTTAGATCGTTCATAATATACAAAAGCTAACTCAAAATGGACCAACAACCTAAATGCAAGAGCTAAAACTATTGAATTTAGAATAAATTATAGGCAAGAATCTTCATGGTTTGTCAAAGATTTCTTGTATACGACACCAAAAGCACAATCTAAAAGGTAAAGTTGATAAGTTAGACTCCATCAAAATTAAAAACTTGTGTGTCATAAGCCACTGTTAAGGAAATGAGAAAGCAAGCCAGACTGGGAAAAAACATTTATAAATCATATTGATAAAAGATTGATATTCAGAGTATACAAAGAACTCCTTAACAAGAAGACAATCCAAGTAATAGTGCAAAGGATTTGAATAGACATCTCTCCAAGGAAGATCCACAAGTGGCCAATAAATACAAAAAGATGTTCAACATCCTTAGTCATTAGGGAAGTGCAAATTAAAACTGAGATGCCACTTCCCACCCAGAATAACTGTACCAAATAACAATACCAAAATAGCTGTAACCCAAAAGATAGGCAATGACAGATGTTGGCAAAGATGTGGAGAAACTGGTGCAGCCCCTTTGCATAACAGTTTAGCAGTTTCTTAAAAAGTTAAATACAAATTTACCATAAGACCCTAGGTACCTAGGAAAATACACATGAAAATCGAGAAAATATGTCTACAGAAAACTTGTAAACTAATGTTTATAGAAACATTGTTCATAATAGCCCCCAAATGGAAATACATCATTACCATCAACCAGTGAGTGGATAAACACACTGGTAGATCCATACAATGGAACACTACTCAGATAGGAAAAGGAATGAACTGGTACAAGCTACAATATCAGAAACATAAAATGGAGGGAGATAGATGGAAAATACCACATATTCTGTGATTCCATTTATGTGAAATTTCCTAAAGAGTAAAAACTACAGAAAGTAGATTATTGGTTGGTTGCTGGAGGCTGGGGTTGGGAATGGAGACCACCTGCCAGTGGATACTAGGAGTCGTTTTGCATTGAGGGAAATGTTATTGATGATTGTATAACCATTTACTAAATTTACTAAAAAATTATTCACTTAAAATAGGTGATTTTATGATACATATGTGAATTATATCTCAAATAAAGCTTTTAGAAGACTCCTGAGATGATATCTGAATTCTTAAAAGAAGGAAAGGTGGGAGGGACAGTTTGTGATTCTGA
This sequence comes from Balaenoptera physalus, assembly GCF_965194825.1. Lineage (NCBI taxonomy): Eukaryota > Metazoa > Chordata > Mammalia > Artiodactyla > Balaenopteridae > Balaenoptera > Balaenoptera physalus. The sequence goes on along the minus strand of NC_138886.1, from coordinate 105,118,446 downwards.
GTTTGGGCTGCCTGCCTGGGAATTTGTTTTTCTGACGACCTCATGGGTGATGCTTTGGTATCCAGTCCGAGGACACGGGGCTAGACCAGAAGCGTGGTGTTACAGTTTGTGATTTGCATTTGGACGAGGTAGATTGCTGAGGGGGTTGGGGGTTGTGAGCTCCGTGAGTGTCGTGTGCCTTTGTCCTCTGGGTCAAGTGCTGGGAAACAGCATCAGAGCTGAAGTCATGAAAAACTAAAGTTTTCTCTATTTAGGAAAATAACTGGTGGGAACCATAACGTCATCATCACAAGTGGATCCTCTTGCTAAAAGGCTGAGAGGAGGGCAAGTAAACTACAGAAAAAGCTAAAAGTATTAATAGTTGTGGAGCTGGGCAGCTCACGGCCCAGGCTGAGACGCCCTTTGGGCGAATGCTCGCATGTGGCATGTGGGCACCACGGGGCAGCAGTGGTTGGTGGTGAGTCGGTGCTGTGAGGCCTGCAGGTTGACCAAAAGCTAAAGGAAGCACCTTGACGCCAGGTGGCCCCTTCTGATGCTGACAGTCTGTGATTCTTCCGGAGACCGAGAGCAGGCTCAATCTGGAAGAGGGAGTAGGTCCATGAGAAAGGCAGATCCAGAAGAGGCGGCCAGAAGGGAGTGTGAAAAGCCAAAAACCAAAACCAAAAAGATAAGAATACCAAAAGCAAAAGCAGCTGAGAATGAGACCTTATACACTTTATTTTCACTCCCAGTGACTCGTTACTGGAAATATTCTGCTTTAGGCTAGTTTGGAAATTAAACACATCTTACGTGCTGTGGGGCTGAGCCTGCCCTCAGAAAGTGAAGGCAAGTGGAGAGGTGGACCCAGGTCACTCAGGCTGGGTCGAGAACACCTTCTTGTCACCCTTCGAGTCTCGCCACTACATCCCTCCATCAGAGCTCAGCCCATTGCAGTGAGGAACCTTCCAGAGTCCACCTTGGGGTGGAATGCAGACTTGTGTTTGTGCACACCTGTGTGCATGTGCTCTGGGATGCTGCATTTGTTGGCTGGAGCAGGTGTCAGAGCACACAGGTGGTAGTGCGAGGGACAGGAGAATGTTAGTCTCATGTACATTTGTGGTCCTGGGGGTTTTGTGAAAGTAGTTTGTTTTTGTTTTTGTTTTTTTGGCTGTGTTGGGTCTTCGTTGCTGCACGCAGCAAGCGGGGGCTACTCTTCGTTGCGGTCCGCAGGCTTCTCATTGCGGTGGCTTCTCTTGCTGTGGAGCACAGGCTCTAGACACGCGGGCCTCAGGAATTGTGGCACGTGGGCTCCAGTAGTTGTGGCTCGCAGGCTCTAGAGCACAGGCTCAGTAGTTGTGGCACAAGGGCTTAGTTGCTCCGCGACATGTGGGATCTTCCCGGACCAGGGCTCGAACCTGTGTCCCCTGCATTGGCATGTGGATTCTCAATCACTGCACCACCTGGGAAGCCCTGAAAGCAGTTTTTGAGGAAAAATTAGCTATGGAGGCAATCCTACAAGTCAGCCCAACACCAGGGCAAATTCATGTGGGAAAATGTTTCATCAAAGTCCGGCAGGAGGCTGGTGGGCAGGCGGCATGTCTTCCCCCGCCAGAACATGTGTGTGGCTCAGTACATTTCTTCATTGCTGCCTCCTACCCTTGCACAAGTGGACACACTGACGAGAGAAGGGAGCAAACAGGATGTCTAACCCTTTCCTGCCTAAGGTACCTGGACTTTGAGGGAGAACAAATAAAACACTTCAGAGGGGGGAGATTATTCGAGGACCAGAGTATCAAGCTGGGAGTTCCTGCTGGAAGCTATTTGGGATAAGAATCTGTGAGGATTTCACAAGTCTCTCCTATTCGAGTTCTTTGCTAGAGAGATTGCCTTGCTTTTTTTGCAGTTTTGTTGCCTAACCACTTCCGCATGTGCTACTTTATGAGTTTCTCCACGTCAGATTCCAGTTCCAGTTGCTGTCATTGCAAGGGGATTCCCACTTCGCAGTCATAACTGGGAACACCTCACTATTCCCCTTGGGCATTTTGCATGTCCTTTGCAAGCCGCCCCGGCTCTCCTGGTGTTTCCTTGGCCTGGATGTTGTACTCACAAGCTAGTGGTCAGCCAGTGCCAGCCCCAGCCTTGACCCTGAGGGCAGTGACTGCCAGTGCCCCATCTCCTCGCAGGCTTGGATGTGCTTGCTCCTTCAAGATCCAGGCAAGAAGGACAGTTGGGTCCAGATGCAAAAGGAAGAGAGATACCTTCCAGTCTCCAAGAGGACTAGCTCTCCGTTCTTACATGGCCACATTTACCCGGGAGAGCAACCCAAGGTTATGTCGACTACACTTGGCCATGAGAGCTTTGTTTCCCCCGGTGTGCGCCATGTATTTGAGAATCTATAGTGTTAAACTGAAGCCCTAAAAAGAATGCCTGCACTGTAATGAAGACGAATGTTCATGCTTAGGAACTGGTTACTTTCTTTGCACAGCATAAGAACATAAGATTTTGAGGCAACCAGGAGACATCCACCTCTGTGCTCGTGGCAGCTGTGGCTTTGACCTTGGCCTGTGCTTTTCTTTATGCCCCATGTCTCAGAAACCTTGGGGTGGTAGCCATTTCAAAACTGCTTTGATTTATTTCACGTGCGTGTAGATGTATTGGTCTCTCTTAATATCAGCGACATTCTTGTCTAAATTATGTACAAAAGAATAAAGCCAAATATCTGTCCTAGGTAATAATGTCTTTATTTTGGAAAAATTGATCACAGCAACAATGAATTAATGGTTAAATGAATAAATCACTGCCTCCATCCCTCTCGTCCTCTAGGGCCCACTGCCATGATGGATTGCAAAGCCTCCTCCAGAAGTGCATCCCCTGCTCCCAGTGACTTTGTGATAATTTGAGATGGTCTTTTAAAATTCACATTTGAGGGCTTCGCTGGTGGCGCAGTGGTTAAGAATCCTCCTGCCAGTGCAGTGGACACAGGTTTGAGCCCTGGTCCGGGAAGATCCCACATGCCATGGAACCACTAAGCCCATGGGCCACAACTACTGAGCCTGCACTCTACAGCCTGTGAGCCACAATTACTGAGCCTGCGCTCTTAGAGCCCGCGAGCCACAACTACTGAAGCCCATGCTCCTAGAGCCTGTGCTCCGCAACGAGAAGCCACAGCAATGAGAAGCCTGTGCACCGCAATGAATAGTAGCCCCCACTCGCCACAACTAGAGAAAGCCCACGGGCAGCAACGAAAACCCAACGCAACCAAAAATAAATAAATTAATTTTAAAAAAAAATTCACATTTGATAGTTGATCCTAAAGAAGTCTTTAGAAATACAGTTGCTTGGTGGTTGCTACTAGACATGAGTTTTACCAGTTTATCTTTGAATGAAAGTCTCTCAAGAATAAAAGGTTGTTTGGATTTGTGGATGGGGGACCTAGAAAGAGAAGTTTGCAACCTGTGGCTTGGAGAAGACTCTGGTGGAGAGATGTCATGGACCCTCAGTTATCACTTACCCCCTCGTCTGCTGATGGCTACCAACACAATGGTGAGCAATAAACCCTTTCCAAGTGAGTAACAAGCCAACGCAGAACTTACCAGGGTAAAGCAGCTCTGGCTTTGGATTTCGGGAGAATATCTTGGAAGAAGCCAAGGCAGAGAAATCCTGTGCAGGACAGGAATGTTGCAAGCATTTCAGAGTTAGATTTCCTCAGTCCTTTAACAGAGTAGAGATATCTTACTAACATCTGACAAAGTAAGGACTCCAGGGAGAACCATGTGTGCCTGCATTAAGGCACTTGGCAGAAGCTCGAGCCCATAGTGCTACAGGCTGTGTCTCTGCAAAATTCCTATGTTAAATCCTGAGGCCCAGTGTGATGGTATTAGGAAGTGGGACCTTTGGGAGGTGACTAGATCATGAGGGTGGAGCCCCCTGTTGGGATTAGTGCCCTTACAAAAGAGACCCTAGAGAGCTCCCTTGCCCCTTCCTCCATGTGATAGTGGACAGCAGTAAGTCACCCATCTGTGAACCAGGAAGCAGGTCCTCACCCACCTTCTGGTGCCTTGATCTTGGACTTAAAGCCTCCAGAACTGTGAGCAGATTTCTTGTTTGTAAGCCACCCAGCAGCCTGAGTGGACTAAGACATAGCAGTAACTCAGATTTGTCAGGCAACAGAACACCATGTGTGTACGTGCTGGGAACTTGGTTGCTCTGTGTGTGTGTTTCATATATAAGATATAAAATCCTTACAATAACTTCTTCTGATGGTTAGGCATTATTATCACTCCCATTTTACAGATGGGTCCACTTGAGTGTCTTGCAGTAACAATCAGGCCTGTGCTATGGAAAGCTGAGCTTGCACTGAGCATCCAAGACAAGGCTGTCCGGTAGAACCTTGGGAGATGTTCTGTCTGTGCTGCCCAATGCAGTAGCCACACGTGGCTTCCGAGCACCCAAAATGTGGTTCGTGGGGCTGAGGAACTAAATTCTTAATTTTATTTCATTGTAATATAGATAGCCACGTGTGGCCTGTATCTGCTGTCGTGGACGGTGCAGAGGAGGCGCTAGCATAACCTAACACAGATGGTTGTCCATCTCATTGCTGTCCTGTAAACTGTACAGGTAAGTACTATGTGTTCGTTGGTACATAAAATAAATTCCATGCCTTAAAAAGGTGGGCATCTGCCTCCCTTGCATTTCTCCCCATAAGTTCAGTGTGACTTTTGGGGGGGCTTCAGTTCAGATGTGAAGGGCCCTCGACCAGTGAACTGTGAGAGCCTCAGTTTCTGCCGTTGGGCCAGCAGAGACCCTGTGCAGAGACTGAAATAGGTGGGTGGTCGCATCTTACAGATGACGGGCAGACCTCGAGGTCAAGGGTCTCTCCAGTTGTGGACACCTGCCTATTGGAAGGCAGTGCAGAGGGGGTGGTTCCTGTCCTTCCACGAGCTCACACCTGCCAGCGTGATCATGACCTGACCCTGTCAGTCAGCATGCATGCAGCTGATCTCCATTCATTCAGACCACTGACTGTTTCTCAATATATACAGATTTGCAAAACAGGCTCTCAAAAGTCGGGCTGAAAAATCCTGATCTTTCTCAGGAGAGAGGGCTGTGTATTTTACCCACAGGTTTTACAGAGAGTCTTGATGTATGTTGGAATCAATCTTATTCTTCCCTCTCTCAGCTGGTCCCAGAGATTGAGAACAGGGCCCTGTGTGTGCTCACAAGTGTGTAAGTATGCACACAAGTGTGCATGTGTGTCTCTGCATGTTCAAGTGGGTGTGCGAGCATGTGTTTAAATGTGCATGCATGTGTGTACACATCCACGTGTAAAGTGTATGCAAGTGCTGCACGTGAACACGTGGGTAGTGTTAGCATATGCGTGTGCGGTGAGTGTGCCTGCGTGCAGGCAGTGGAGGCCTGTCTCTGGGGACTGAGGGTGAGCACACAGGTGGGAGGAAGGGTAGACGGGCTGCGGAGGCCAGTGAGGAGAGGTGACGGCCGCAGGCTGGTATGCTGATGAGGACTCGGCACCCAGAAAACAGAATGTTCCTGACTAAAGGCCTCTGTTTAAGCAGAACAGCTGCCCAGGGCGTTGCTCTAAGATTTGTCAGTTGGTTGGAAACTATTAGGTTGAGAGCACGATTCTCCTGGAGTGTGAATGCAGATTCTGATTCAGCGGGTGTGGGGTGAGGCCTGAGAGTCTGCACTTCTTTTTTTTTTTTTTTTTTTTTTAAAACCTAGTATCTTTTTTTTTTAAACTTATTTTATTATTATTATTATTTTTTAAACTTATTTTTATTTTTAATTAATTAATTTATGTTTGGCTGTGTTGGGTCTTTGTTGCTGCACGCAGGCTTTCCTCCAGTTGCTGTGAGCGGGGGCTACTCTTCGTTGCAGTGGGCGTGCTTCTCATTGCGGTGGCTTCTCTTGTTGCAGAGCACGGGCTCTAGGTGCACAGACTTCAGTAGTTGTGGCATGAGGGCTCAGTAGTTGTGGCTCACGCGCTCTAGAGCACAGGCTCAGTAGTTGTGGCACATGGGCTTAGTTGCTCCGTGGCATGTGGGATCTTCCCGGACCAGGGCTCGAACCCGTGTCCCCTGCATTGGCAGGCGGATTTCCAACCACTGCACCACCAGGGAAGTCCGAGAGTCTGCACTTCTAACCGGCTCCAGGGGCAGCTGCTGCCCTCGGAGTAGCCTGAGGTGTAGAAGGCAGGGCTCCACAGAGAAATCTGGGGACCCTGGGCTGCCCGAGCGGCCCCAGACCGTGGGAGAGGTAGCCTAGGCAAGGTGAATAAGACTCACACAGGCCCCCCGTGATTTGTGAGACAGGATGGCGAGGTGTGTGGAGCCTCTGCTCCGCTCTGAGGGTCAAAGGCTAGTGAGCTTGTGACATGGTGACACCCCTCGTGCTGGTTGGATAAACTGCAGTAGTCACCAAGATGGGCGCTTTACCATCCACGAGAGGGTCTGAACAGTTACAACTTTGGAGAAACAGGTCACCAGGCCTGGAGGGGGTAAGAAACCTCCACAGATGAGGGAATGAGTCCGCCTTGAGGAGGGAAGAATCGGAGACTGAAAACGGAAAGGGCTTTGGAAAGCCTGGTTTGCCCTGAATGTGTTATCCGGACAGCCCCCAAGGCCAATCTTGGGGTTCCCAAGGGAGGCCCCAGGAAAGAGGTTACCGAGAGCTACGGCAAACCACTGGCAATGCAGTGGCGTGACTTTCTATCCTTTGGGCTTCATCCTAAGTGCTCAGGGCCCATCTTGCCCAGCTGGTTGGAGCCTGTAACATCACACTTTGAGGTCGATTACAGATATCTGAGCCTCAGCCCCTCCCTGGCCAGCTGTCTTTAGAGATTGTTTCTGGATTGTGGGTCACTTGGTTAGATCAAATGATGGTAAGTGGATGACTATGTCTCTCTAATTTGCTCTAACAAATTAAGTCACTCTATTGCTAATAGGAGCTCAGTAGTATCAATTTATATTAAAATGATAATGAGAAACACAGTAGCTTCTTATTTTCCAGACACTTTTCTAGATACTTTACATATATTATCTCATTAAATCCTCCCAATAGACATTACCATCTCCATTTTATAGATGTGGAAACTCAGGCTGAGAGATGATAAATAACTTGCCCAAGGTCATGCAGGTAGGAAGCGGTTGGATCTGCTTCACGTATCCGCTACATACACAGCTCTCAGGCCACAGCATGAAGGGCACTTGGACATGCTTGTGATTATGCGTCAGGATTTGTGTTCTTAAAGGGACATTTGAATTTTGGTATGATAGTAAGAGGGGAAACCTATTTACTCAAGAATAATATAGTCACACTCATTCCACACCCACTAAGGTGGCTCTAGTCAAAACGACAAGTGTTGGTGAGGATGTGGAAAAACTGGAACCATCATTTACTGTTGGTGGGAATGCAAATGGTGCAGCTGCTTTGGGAGACAGTCTGGCAGTTCCTCAAAATGACAAACAGAGTTACCACATGAACCAGCATTTCCATTCCTAGGTTTAAACCCAAGAGAAATGAAAACATGTGTCCACACAATAGTTTGTATACAAATGTTCATAGCTGCATTATTCACAATAGCCAAAAAAAAAAAAAACTCAAGTGTCTATCAACTGATGACGAGATAAGCAAAATATAGTCTACCCATACAGAGGAATATTATTCAGCCACAAAAGGAATGAAATACTGGTACGTGCTACAACTTGGATGAACCTTGAAAACGTTATACTGAATGAAAGAAGCCAGACACAAAGGCCACGTCATAAGTTTTCATTTCTATGAAACGTCCAGAATAGGCAAATCTATAGAGACAGGAAGCAGATCAGAGGTTGCCAGGGGCTGCGTGGGAATGGGGAGTGACTGTTCAGGGGGTCTTGGGGATCTGTGTTTGGACTATGAAAATGTTGTGGAACTAGATAGTGGTGATGATTGCACAACCTTGTAAATATATTTTTAAAACCCCACTGAAATAAAAGTTCACTTTTAAAGGGTGAATTTACAGTATGTGACGCATATCTCAATTTTTAAAATGTCTATGATTGAACCTGGAGAAGACAGAGGCTGCAGCCCTGGTCGCCACGTGGAGTCTACTGGCCCCAGTGCTGGGGATGTGGACAACACACCGGCTGTCAGGAGGCACCAGGCTCTGTTTCAGATCAATGTGTCTTCTCGCCTGGGACCTCCGGGGACCAAACTGGCCTCTGGTTCATTGACCTGTTACAGTGAGCTGATTGCTTACCAAAGGAGTCTTTGGGCATCTTACCAATGAAGGGAAAGAGTTTTTTAGGATTTGTAAAGGATGGAGTTTAGGTGAAATTGGAATGAAGCTGTGGGTTGATAGGCTTGCCCCGCAGAGCTGTGTAGACCTCCCTGGGAACTGCAAGAACGTGTGTCCAGAGACCCCTTGTGTGAAGCTGTGCACCTGGGTTGCACATCTGGGCTTCATCCCTGAGTCAGAGACCCAAGTCCCTTGGGGATCATGGGCTGCTTCATTCTCACAGCTTTCATTCCAAACGGCAAGTGTCTGACAGTCTAGGATTTTAGAGACTCAAGCTTCTCAGTGGGAACAGCAGCAGTCCTTCACAGGGGGTGTTGTCGTGACAGGGCACAGCTGTCCTGTGAGAAGTGCTTTTCTTATGAATTCTGCAGCTGGTCTTCTGGGGCTGCCCTCTCAGCCCAGTGAGTGGCAGGGTGGGTTTTTACTTTTACCCGGAAGGTTCATGCCAGTTACCCAGGGCCCAAATCTGAACAGGAGAGCCACAGCCCCTTCCTCGCAAAGTGCGCAGCCCACAGGGGAGGATAGACTCAAACTACTAGTAACACTAACTATCCTGCCACACTATGTGGTTATATATACTATAAAAGATATACCACACATACAACTATGCTAATTGGTTACACAGTGTGAAATGTGCTCAGCGTGAGTTAACCTGGCCTGACGGGGTCCTGGGATTGAAGGTGGACTTGCTGGGACAGGGCATTTAAGCAGAGCCCTGAAGGGGAAGGAGGGTTAGTGAAACAGCATGTGCAAAGACCCTGGGGTGAGAAAGTACATGGCTTATTATGTTAGAGAAACTGGAGGGTGGGCAGTGAGGCTGGCAAAGAATGCGAGATGGGATAGACGGGCAGGGTGAAGTTTGGTCTCAACAACCACCTCAGGCAGTATAATTAATGGTCACTATCAATGTACTCAGGCCATGCCAGAGAGGGGCCAGCGAGAGCTACACCTGCTTTTGTCCTGTATCCTCTCTCTAACATACACACGCACACGCTTTGTATTTCTCTGTTTTAATTCTCTTACAGACTTCTTTGTGAGGTCAGCACTTACTGATAGCTTTCCAACTTCCTCATGCCACGTATTCATGATCTGTCAGAGAGCCCTCCGTGCATTTTGTTACTTCATTCAAGGGTGTCACGAGGATTTCCATTTGTAGTTACATGCGAGGTCTATGGGGCTGCCCATTGGCTTCTTCTGAAAACAGTGGTCCCGGCTCACAGAGCCATTGCCTGTGGACCAAATCTCTGCAGGGGGGAAGGCAGGGGGAGGGGTGCGCAAGACCTGTGTTTTAGTGGACCCTCTGTAGGCAAAATGACCACATAAGAATATTTGTTCTGTTCTGGCAAAACAAGTGGTGAACAGTGTGGGGGTGCAGGGAAGGTAGCTCGGGGCCCTGTGTGTGTGTGTGGGGGGGGGGGGTGTGTGGTGTGTGTGTGTGTGTGTGTGGTGTGTGGTGTGTGTGTGTGTGGTGTGTGGTGTGTGTGGTGTGTGTGTATGTGTGGTATGTGTGTGGTGTGTGTGTGTGTGGTGTGTGGTGTGTGTGGTGTGTGTGTATGTGTGGTATGTGTGTGGTGTGTGTGGTGTGTGTGTGTGTGATGTGTAGTGTGTGTGGTGTGTGGTGTGTGTGTGTGTGTGTGGTGTGTGTGTGGTGTGTGTGTGGTGTGTGTGTGGTGTGTGTGTGTGTGTGTGTGGTGTGTGTGTGGTGTGTGTGTGGTGTGTGTGGTGTGGTGTGTGTGTGTGGTGTGTGTGGTGTGTGTGGTGTGTGTGTGTGTGGTGTGTGTGGTGTGTGTGGTGTGTGTGTGTGGTGTGTGTGTGTGTGTGGTGTGTGGTGTGTGTGGTGTGTGTGTATGTGTGGTGTGTGTGTGTGTGTGTGTGATGTGTGGTGTGTGTGTGTGTGTGGTGTGTGTGGTGTGTGGTGTGTGTGGTGTGTGTGTGGTGTGTGTGGTGTATGTGGTATGTGTGTGTGTGTGGTGTGTGTGTGGTGTGTGTGTGGTGTGTGTTGTGTGTGTGTGGTGTGTGTGGTGTGTGTGGTGTGTGTGTATGTGTGGTGTGTGTGTGTGGTGTGTGTGTGGTGTGTGTGTGTGGTGTGTGTGTGGTGTGTGTGTGGTGTGTGTGTGTGTGGTGTGTGTGTGTGTGTGTGTGTGTGTGGTGTATGTGGTGAGTGTTGTGTGTGTGTGTGTGTGTGTGTGTGGTGTGTGGTGTGTGTGTGTGTGTAACAGTGGTGGGGGTTACAGGGAAATGACAACCAGAGACTGCCAGCCATTCACCACATGCTCTTAGAGGCTGGAAGGACCCTGTAGCTGGGAAGTCTGTGGAGAGAGCAGACACGGGTGCCTTGAGCCAACAAGCCTCATGTAATGTACATGAAGAACTCTAGATCTCTCATTGGAAACTAATCATCTCTTAGCAAGAAATCGTTTGAACAGTCAGCTCTTCATGTCCTAACGGAGGCCGCATCTCTGCCTTTATGCCCTGTTGCTCAGGGCGTGGTAGTCAGGCTTCAGATCTCCACCTTTAAAATGGGCTGATTAGCCCAGTAGGGGCCTCTTTAAGGGGCTATCACAGGGAGTGGATGTGACTCCCACCAGAGTGAACCAGGAAGGGGCGAAGGCTCTGCAGGTCTGACTAGACCACCTGTCGAATCATGATTCCGAACTGCCTCTTCTCCCTGTGATTTCATCACATACAGTAGGAAAAGTATCTGCCAAAATACCTTACACAAGATAGAAATTTTAGACAAAACACCACATAGGTTGTTTTCGGCAACAGTGATAGAAAACATTGGCTCGAACGAGAATGGAATACCTCCCATAACTGAAGGTTATTAGAAGGGGAGGGGTGATGAGGTGTAGTACTCCAGGGCCGCCTCTGCCTTCCTCCATGATTGACTCTAGCTATAGTCTGATAGCACAGTGGGTGCTGCAATCCCAGGCATCTTGTCCACTCCTGGTCCTGTCCCAAGAACTCAAGTCTTTCTGAGAGACAGTAGGACCCTGGGTAAGAGGATGAGGACATAGGAGGGAAAGTCCACACAGACAGGCACCCTCCCTAGGGACCCGTCTTACCTGCTGGGAGGTCCGCTGGGACAGATAGAGGGGCTGGAGGGGTCTGAACTTTGCTCTCAAAGAGTGCACGCGTGCCAGCTTGCTAGCGATCAGGGTGGAGGGAGACTGGCCGCCACCTTGCCGCACTTCCCAGCCTGAAATGCATGCCCAGTAGGACTGCTAGTGCCAGCAGCAGCTAGGCACTGACTCTCAGGTGGATGGGCCCTGGGAGAAAACTTGGTTTAGCTGTGCAGAGACAGCCTGGAGGGCCTGGGGTGTGGTAATGGTCCAAATCTCGGAGCCCATTGCCAGTGTACGAATGGTGGGTGTGGTCCTCCATTGGAGCCCATTGTCAGCATGTGCACAGTGGGGCACAGGTCCAGCAGTGGCAGAGTTTGCTGGCGTGCACACTGGGTGGTACCACAGAAACACACGTCTTGGGTGGACAGCCTCTGGGGAGGAATATGTAGCAGTTCCTTTCCTGGCAGGAGCGCTCCGGTCCCGCCCACCCCACACTATGGCTTGGAGCCGGAGCTGGGATGAACAGGTCCTGGGAGAGAGCAGCCACAGAGGCAGCCCAGGTCCCAGGCGGCAGCACAACCATTTCAATTCCTGCAGCTACAGCGCTCTGGCCCCCAGCACCAGCCTAGCACTAGGTCTAGGATAAACACAATGGAGAAAGGGATGTGACCTTGGGCTGCTTCTGGGCAGAACCATGGACTTCTGCACAGGTGGTGAATAGGTTTGCTGTGACCACAGGGACCTCACTTGCTTCAGCACTCATCTCCTTTGGGACAAAGCGTGAAGTCAAGGGCAACAGAGCCAAATTGAACCCAATCCTCAGGGCTTCTACTCCAGTAACTGGGGAGCAGAGCCCACCCCCAACAGGGCTGTGATAGCCATGGAGCAAAGAGGAGGCCCTGCCAAACATCCAGTGCTGGCTCTGGACACCACAACACCAATTACACCCACTATCAAGGGGATAATGGCCAGCACACACTGAGAAAAGATGTGGCTGGCATCTATACCAAAAATATTGGACTGACGCAGTCTACACAGGGATGGTCCCACATAAAAACACCCCTTCAAGACCACAGTAGATAACTGTTTCTCCTAAAGTCATAGAGGCAGAGGAAGTTAAGTAAAATGGAAAAGCAGAAGAACCACTCCCAATTCAAGGAACAAGAGAAATCCCATGAAAGAACAAATAATGAAACAGACCTCACCAGTCTACTAGACCCTGAGTTCAAAAAGGAGGTAATACAAATGCTAAAGGCAATAGGAAAGATTATCGATAGAAATGCAGATCACTGTAACAAGGAACTAGAAACTATAAAACGGAACCAATCAAAATTATACAGCTCAATTGCTGAGATAAAAAACCGATCTAGAAGCAGTGAATAGCAAACTAAATAACACAGATGAACAAATAAGTGATCTGGAAGATAGAATAATGGAAATCACCCAATCAGAACAGCACACAAAAAAGACAAATGAAAAACAAATGAAAGCAACCAGCGAGATCTATGGGATAATGTAAAGCATGCAAACCTACACATAATAGGAGTTCCAGAAGGAGAAGAGAGAGAGAAGGGGATCAAAAATGTATCTGAAGAAATTATGGCTGAAAACTTCCCAAACTTGAAGAAGGAAACAAATATCCAGGTACAGGAAGCACAGAGGGTCCCAAACAAGATGAACCCAAACAGACCCACACCAAGACATAAATATTATAAGTAAAATGGCAAAAGTTAAAAATAAAGAGAGGATTCTAAAGGCAGCAAGAGAGAAACAAAGAGTCAGTTACAAGGGAACCCCCCCCCCATAAGGCTCTCAGCTGATTTCTCTGCAGAAATTTTGCAGGCTAGAAATGAGTGGCATGATATATTCAAAGCCCTGAAAGAGAAAAACCTGCAACCAAGGATACTCTACCCAGGAAGATTATCATTTCGAATAGAAAGAGAGATAAAGAATTTCTCAGACAAGCAAAAACGAAAATAATACAACAATACTAAACCTACCCTAAAAGAAATATTGAAATGTCTTCTCTAAATAGAGAAGAAGCAAGAATCTATAGGAAAGGGAAAATCACAATAGGAAAGTCAAATATATAAAAGGATTGAAGATCACTTAAATAGGCCAGTAAATAGATTCAAAAACAATAAAAAAAATTTTTGTAAAAACAATTTTAACTACAATTAACAGCAAAAGGATGAACATGAAGATGTAAAATAGGGCATCAAAATCACAAAAATGTGAGGGAGGGGAATAAACAATGTAGATCTTTTAGAATGTGTTTGAACTTGTATTACATCAGTCTAAAGCAAGTAGATATAGTTAAGGGTCAACATACTTGAAAACCAGGGTAACCACAAATCAAAAACATACAATAGATTCACAAAAACCAAAAAGGAGCTCAAGCATAAGAAAAAAGAACACCATATCAAACCACAAAAGGAAAAACAAAAAATAAGTTTTGTAGAAGAACTACAAAATCAACTGGAAAACAAGGTTTAACATGACAATAAGTACATATCTATCAATAATTACTTTAAATGTCAATGGACTAAATGCCCTGATCAAAAGACAGAATGGCAGACTGGATTAAAGAAAACAAAAACCTACAATATGTTGCCTACAAGAGATTCACTTCAGGGTGAAAGACATGCACAGACTGAAAGGGGATGGAAAAAGATATTTCATGCAAATAGAAATGACAAGAAAGCTGGGGTGGCAATACTCATATCAGACAAAATAGACTTTAAAACAAAGGCCATAAAGACAAAGAAGGACATTATATAATGATAAAGGGATCAATATAAGAAGAGGATATTATACTCATTAACATATATGCACCCAATACTGGAGCACCTAAATAAATGAAATGAATACTAACAGATATAAAGGGAGAAACTGATAGGAGTACAATAATAGTAGGAGACTTTAACACCCCACTGACATCAATGAACAGATTTTCCAAACAGAAAATCAATAAGGCAACAGAGATCCTAAATGACAAAATAGACCAATTGGACTTCAGCCTCAACAATTTAATAGGATAGAAATTATTTCGAGCATCTTTTTTTTCCCTGTACCTGCATCGTCCGTCCTGTTTTTCATGCCCTCCTCTCTCAGCTGCTAATTAGGGGTGATGTCATCTCCGAGCTGCTCTCCGGCAACCTTGTAGACTGTGTTTGGATATGACTCTGAAATAGGCAAGTTTGTAAAGGTGGCTCAGCTGGAGAAATGTCCCCACAGAGGCCATGGCCCCCAGCAGGGGGCAGCCGCCTTTGCAGCGTTCACCGTCTAACCATGACACTGTCTTAAGCCGGCACTTGTAGCAAGTGCAAGGCTCATCATGCCAGAAAACCGAAAGGCAGATGCATGTGATTTCTCTTTTTTTAAAAAAAGGAGCGTAGTTTACAAGAGCTGTAATTTGGGATAAAAATGTGTCAGATAGTATCCCTGCATCAACAACATATGGGCAGCTTAAGCCCCTTATCAATTAAGAACAGCTGGTCAAGTGTCTTCCAGAAAAACTTACCTTGAGGCTTAGAAGATGAAGAAAATGAGGCATCTCCTAACTTTGGGTCCTGGACCCAGCTGGTGGGAGCCCCGGCAGAGACCCAGCTCGGGCCTGGAGACAGCCTACAGGCAACTATTGTCAGAGTCTGGTTACTGCACTAGGTTAGTAACTCTTATTCCTGCACGAGTTAAAGGCAGCAAGTTGGGAAACTCATATTTTTAGTTGTGTAGCCATTGCCCTACCAACGTCCATTATTCTAAAGCTGGTCTGAGGCCATCCCGCTGCCTCCAAGAGCCACTGGACTCCTTTTTCTCACCAGACCCCGAGATCCACCCTCTGCCAGTGTGTCAGGATGGCGCTCGCTGCATGGCTGCACTGAGCCCCCACATCATGTTTGTTCTAACAGTGGATGGCATCCTCCCTTCTCGGTGTGGCCAGCGGGAAGAAGGACAAGCACGCTGGGCCCCTGGAAGGCCCAGGGGCCATAGGAGGAGCACACCCTCCCCTTGCAAGCAGTCCCTGAGCCAGCGGGACACCAGGACACTTCTGTCTCCTTCCTGGGAAGGGAGAGAGGTCTGGTGGGCATCCCTGGGCTGCCACGAAGCTGTGTCGTGGCCTCTGTGGGGGTGTTTATCTTAAGCTGCACATTTGTCTTGTGTGGTTTTCCAAATCCTTTTTCTTCTTTACAGTAAAAGCTTAAAGAGACACGTGGATGAGATAAGAAAAAAATCCATGGAGGGGCCAGAAAGAATACCAGAAGCTATCGGTAGCTGCCAGGTGCTGTTGTCCCTACATGTCAGAGGTTGGGCTGAGAAGATTTTACAAAAAACATTTGCCTTTGTCTTTGACTTTGTTAGTGAAGACTTGAAGACAACTTTCCTTAATGGTGGATGTCATTGGCTTCTGGGTATGATTGCTTAGTGTTGGATGTTGATAAAAAGATGAGCAGGACTAAGAGTTTTATGGTTTTCTCATTCAAATGCTAGCTCCTGAGGCCTCCGAGTTTGGACGGACACAGAGCCTCGTCCATAGGTGGATGTGAGGACTGAGTGAGAGCAAACATTGTAGCTGTTGTGTTCAAGCTTCCTGTTCTTACTCACCCTAGTCAGGCCAACTGCTCTCCCAATGTCTGTCTGAAAGAGCCCTCAGCAGAGACCTGAGAGGTTGGTGAAATGGGGATTCTTAGTGAATGCTAAAAGTGAGATCTGCATATACATCTCTCCATCCCTGCCCAAACTGAGTACAGTTGATTTATAATGTTTCAAGTGTACAGCAAAAATGATTCAGTTATATATATATATATTCTTTTTCAGATTCTTCTCCTTTGTAGGTTATTACAAGATATCGAATATAGTTCCCTGTGCTATACAGTAGGTCCTTGTTTACCTATTTTATATACAGTAGTGTGTATCTGCCGGCTCTTTATTAAGTCACCAGCAAGCTCACAGACCAGTCATCTCCCTCCCTCCTCGCTCCAGAAGGGATTTAAACCAACTAATAGAAATAGACAAGTTAAAAAAAGATAACATGAAATCGGAAAGAGAAAATGTGAGTGGAGAAACCCGACTGGGTGCATTGGCTTATCCAAGTCGAGTCCCCAGGGGAAGGGGCCCTCACTGTCGGGGGTTCCCCGAGGCTGTGGGGAGACTTCTGGTTCATTGGGTTCCCCTCTGTGCTGTGAATCGGTGTGAGGACCCTCAGTTCTGCTTGGCCACTGAGCATGGGGCACCCACGCTCCTGGGGAGTCACAACTTTTCTTCCTGTTTTTTCTCTGCATTGAACCATCTCCAAATCCTATTTAGATTACAGTTATCTTGAAATAGAAAGACCAAGAATCACCGAGCACGTTGGAAGTGAGGAAAGTGCTCTCAATGGGCATCATGGCCTAGAGTGGACATGAAGGCCCGCCTGGGTGCAGAGGGGAGGCACAGGTGCTGCTAGCAGGTGGGTGCTGAGGTCAGGCCCATGGGGCCTGGGAAATGGTGTCAGGAGCCCAGAAAGTCCAGCCTCAGTGTAATGATATCTGAAGCAATTAAGAAGTGGTTTTAAAGCAGTCAATATCGTCTATACCAGGTATATTTTGTAACTTAACATAATTCTGTAAAATACAGTTCACAATTCCTAGATAACCACACAGACATTAAAGGTTTGTGTACAGGTGGAAATAGCAGAAACACGTGGATCTCTTTAAGATGAAGGGGAAAGTCATCACAGCAGAAAAATGTGTCCTTGGAACAAGAGAGTATAGTTAAACTAAGTCTTGTTTCTATTTCTTCAATTCGATTAGTAGAATTGCTTACTTCATCATGACTAGCCCTGGATCATCAAAAATCTGTATTCTTTAGCTTCTCTGATTAGCAGAAGAGAAGGTATTTCCAACACCGCTTACAAACATGAATGCTTCTGTGGCACATAACAGATACCTCCTGCCAGCAGTGACCTTGAACAAGATAAGTGTTCTCAGACTTCTGTTCTTGGGATCCTTTATACTCTTATAAACTATTGAGGATGACAAAGATCTTTCATTCATGTGGGTTGGAAGTATTACTATTTACTGTATGAGAAATTCAAAATAATAACTTAATTTTTTTTACATATTAATTCAATTAAAATAACACTAATAAACCCATTACATGTTAACTCACATATTTTTACAAAAATGATGTTTTACCAGTAATTATTTTGTTTGGAGAAGAGCGTCACTGTGTGTCTTTTTGTAAATCTCTTTAATGTCTGGCTTAATAAAAAATAGCTGGATTCTGATATCTACTTTGGCATTCAATCTGCTGTGATAGGTTGTTTTGGTTGAAGTATATGAAGAAAATCCAACCTCATGTAGATCTGTAGTTTGAAAAGGGAAGAGAATTTTTAGAGCCTTCAGATAGTTGCGGATATTCTTCTTTGATACTATACCAACACTTGACAAGTGGTAGCTTCTTAAAGGTTAGCTGCGATGTGCAATCTGAAATCTTATCGATGGACTTTTTATCCTCTGTTACACTACAGTCAATTAGAGCATCTTGTACTTTGAACAGATCTGTACATGGTAAATCTGTGCATGGATTTATATGACTATGCATTGACCACTTGGAAAATATTGGTTCACTGAGTTAAACAGAACTTCCAAATTTTGACCTAGTTATTATACAACATGAAGCAAATCACATTTGTTAATATCACCACCAAGCTCTCAAGTGTTTTAATGACTGAAAACCTGTTGAGCTCATGGCTCTGGGTATAAGCTTTTCAAAATTTTAATTTTTGCTTGAAAGATTGAATGTCATCACAGGCAACAAGTAATGTCAGCTGTTTTTCTTGAATCGATAGGCTCCATTTATTCATTTCTGAGAAAATGTCTGCCAAATGCCCAAGTCTAAATATTCAGTTCATCTGCCAATTATTCTTTCCGGAAGAAATGATGTTCCATGAAAAAATGGCTAGTTTGGCTTGCTAGCCAAACAATTGCACAGTGTTTTTCCTCAAGAAAACCATAGTATTTTGGTATGCAGCAGAAGTGCTTTATGCAAACTTCCCATTTTGTCGTACAGAATGCAAAAGACTTGTACTCAGAGTTTGAGATTTAATAAATTAATAACTCTTACAGCATCATCATGAATATTCTTAAGTGAAACACTTTTTTTAAACTGTGTGAATGCATGTAAGTGAGGAATATGGTTACTACTAAGTACCGTTTGGTGCCACTGGCTTGATTTAGGTTGTACCAGTGGTTTTACCCACTGTTGCTTTTGTACCATTCGGGCAAATGTCAATATAGTGAAGGCAAATACCATTTTAGTGTTATTGTGAAAACAGTTTCCACCCTGCAAGCCATCTGAAAAGGTCTTGGGTCACACAGGGTTCTGGAGAACGTACGTTGAAAAATGCTGAGATAGGGGTTTATTTTTATTATAAGCTGTCTGCAAGCCTTCTGGAGATAGGTAAGCACCAGACAGGGGGTTCTTCTTATTCCTTCTGTATCACAGAGAGGAAGATTCCAGGAAGAGCCTTAAGTGCCACTGGCCAGGCCTGCAGGAGGCTCAGAAAGGAAGCGTTCAGGTTGTCCTGCTTCTGTGGGGGGTGGCAGCAGAGAGAATGGGGTTAGAGATGGGAAGCCTCAGTACCTGAACAAGTAAAGTACTTTTGGGCTTCACTGTTTCTCGTTTTAATAAAACAAAAGGCCACATTTCTGATTTCACACTTTTTTGTTTCAAAGAGAGGAACTACATATATTATTTTGTTTCTACAATACTTTATGAGACTTTTTGGAGGATTTAATAAGTTAACATAAAATAGGTAATGCCTGTCAACATTAAATAGGTAACAAAGTGCCTGGCATACAGCATTGAATAAAACACCATCATCATTAAGCGTCCCGGGCATCCAGTGCCCTGCGTGAGCTGGCACAATCCACCTTCCATCATCCTCTCCATCCACCCTCCTGACAAATGTCCACTGAAGCCAAATAGAGATGCTTGCTATTCCCTCTCCCCAACCTGCTTGGGCCCACCATCTACCACCTCTTTCTTGGGCCCATTCTCCTACAGATTCTTCCAATCCTCCTCCTTGAAGTAACTGTTCTTCCTCTAGACTTGTGTTATGGGCTGAATTATGTCCCCACAACAAAGATATGTTGATGTCCTGATTCTCAGAACCTCAGAATGTGACCTTATTTGGAAGTAGGGTCATTGCAGATATGATTAGTTAAGTGAAATGAAGCCATACTGCAGTAGGATGGGCTCGTGATCCAATGTGACTGGTGTCACAAAAAGGCCATGTGAAGGTGGAGGGCTGGAGAGATGCGTCTACAAGCCAAGGGACACCAAAGATTGCTGTAAACTACTGGAAGCTCGGAAGGGGCAAGCAAGTATTCCACTATGGTTTCAGAGGGTAAGGGTTTCTCTTGGGTCCCAGCTTCATGCTCTTTGAGTTTTGAACTCTCTGACTTTATTGTGCATACCTGTATTTTGTTTGTTGAAGCTTCTTGGTAAATCACCCTTTTGTCTGTAAGGGGAGAAACCTGTGACTCCCTGGGTTTTAGGGAGCAGTAGGATTACAGGGCTTCCTGTAGATGATCTGTTTTAGGGAATCCAAAGGCAAAGATGGGTTCTACCTGGTCTAAAACTCTTGCTCCACTGTCCTCAAAAATTCCTATTTCCTATATGTATACCCACTATGGACCAGGAACTTGTGCCTTTTTGGAAAATGAGTGAACTTTTGGATAATTTGGAATTGTAATGGCCACTTTAGGGGAAACTTCAACTTAGACAAGTCTACCTGAAAAGAGGATCTCAAACTTCTCAGAGACAATAGAATGCATTCTTTGCTTGGTATGCAGAAGCTTCTAAAAGACAGAATGTTTCCAAAACTACCTTTTCTAAAAGAATCCTTACAGCATACAAACAACAATCTTGAGCAAAAAACTTTGGTCATCTGAGCAGGTAAACTTAGCTTAGTCCAGTGGCCAGGAACACAATTTGGATCCAGCTATTCTTTTGGGTTTTGTATTATTGTACCTGTGACATGGCTAAAATTTTTATTTTTTATTAATATTTATTTATTTATTTTGGCTGTGCTGGGTCTTAGCTGCGGTACACAGGATCTTCCTTGTGGCATGCTTGAGGGATCTAGTTCCCTAACCAGGGATCGACCTGGGCCCCCTGCATTGGGGGCGGGGAGTATTACTCACTGGACCACCAGGGAAGTCCCTAAAATTTTAAAATAAAAGCTATAAGGTCTCTGTTTGTGTCTGTCAATATGTTTACCTATGTAAGTATCTATATTATGTATATGTGATAATTTTAAAAGCGTTCTATTTAATTGGCTAAAAGAAGACTAAGTGCTCGTATGAAGTATTCGTAAAAAACAGAAATATAGAATCTAACTCAAATATTTTTTAAGTTCACATGATCTGGGATAATCTTGGATAAATAAAAACTAGTTTAAGTTTGTTAGTTTAATAAAACAGGCATGTTTTCAGAATTGTCAGCATTAAGTATAGCACAAACATACAACTTTTTCTACCTGGGTTTACTAGTTAAATTAGCTCATGCTATCTCTATATTACAAAATTGTCAGCCAGAAAAATAACTTAAGATGATGGTTAGCTGTTTGATGTCTAATCTAAGCATAACTGTTAAGAAAAAATAACTTAAATAAATTTAAATAAGATAAAAGTTTATACTAAGTTTAACTAAATAATGGATATACTTTGAATATCTAGGTCATATCCAAATAAGATAGTATACTGAGATGTTGATCACTAAACATAAAGATAAGTTTATCTACTTTTGGCTTTTTAATTTTTATAGAGAGACGATGGGTATCTGGGTCTGTTAATAAATATGTCATTTGCCACATTAAAAAAAGTATGCTATGAAAAACATGTTTCTAAAAAGTATACATTTTTATAATTATGTACAGTTGGCACCGTGTATCCTTGGGTTCTGCATCCATGGATTCAACTAACTGTGGATTGAAAAAAATTCCAGAAAGTTCCAAAAAGCAAAACTTGATTTTGCCACATTTTGGCAACTATTTACATGGCATTTACATTGTATTAGGTATCACAGGTAGTCTAGAGATGATTTAAAGTATACAGGAGAATGTGTGTAGGTTACATGCAAATATACATTATTTTATATAAGGGACTTGAGCATCTGCTGATTTTGGTATCCACGGGGGTCCTGGAAACATTCCCCCGAGGACACACGACACGGAGGAATGATTGTATTTATACATTTGCTAATTTACTACAGGATGTTAATATGTGATAAACAGTTCACAACTGCCTGCTTCCTAGTTTTCACTGGAAAGGAAAGATTAGTAATAGTTAAACTTAGCAAAGGGAAACAACTCTGCATACAACGTATGGGAAGAAAATGGGATATATTTTTTTATGAAGAGTATGCAAGGATTATAGGATGTGTTTTTGTTAAGGGAAAAGAGAGCAATGTTGTCTAAAAAAAAAAGACTGGTTGTTCCAGAATAAGAAAAGAAAAAAAAATAAGACAAAACCTAAATGGATATAGAAAATTTCAGGAGGTTTATGGAAAATAAATTTTATGTGTGAGGTCAAATCTGGCTAAAATTGAATAGATATATTATAAGGTTTTTTAAAAACAAGCTTTAATAAATAGTGTACTTATGTAAAACTAAAACAATGTTCCTTCATCTGCTAAAAGGACAAAGTTTTATTAGACTCAGTCTGCTCTTGGTAAGACTCTGAAAGGTTTTTCTTTACTTTTCAAGTAGTCTGCCTAGAAAACAAAGATTCTGTTGTTTTTGAAAATAATTTCCTGTGCTTCATGTTGTCTTTATCAAGACTGATTACTTAAGAAAACTGAGTCTTCTCTGTTAAAAAAGCTAGGGTTTTTTACAACTACAGTTGACCTTTGAACGACATGGATTTGAACTCCATGGGTCCACTTATACTCACATTTTTTTCAGTAGATAGGTACTACACGATTCCAGGTTGGTTGGATCCAAGGATACAGAACCTCAGATTTGGAGGGCCAACTGTAAAGTTACATGTGGATTTTTCACTGCATGGAGGGTTGTGCTTCTATGTTGTTCAAGGGTCAGTTGTATATAACTTTCTGTATTTGCCTTTGAAATCTTTTAATTGTCACTTTGGTTGAATGAATAAGTGTTGTTTCACAGTGACCTGTGATCCTATTTGATCAAGTGTCTTAAACCTTTTGACCTTTTTGTTTTTTAAGTTATTTTACTTTTAAAATTTACTTATTTATTTATTTTTATTTTTGGCTGCGTTGGGTCTTCGTTGCTGTGCGCAGACTTTCTCTAGTTGTGGCGAGAGGGGGCTGCTCTTCATTGTGGTGCTTGGGCTTCTCATTGTGGTGGCTTCTCTTGTTGCAGAGCACAGGCTCTAGGCACTCAGGCTTCAGTAGTTGTGGCACATGGGCTCAGCAGTTGTGGCTCACAGGCTCTAGAGTGCAGGCTCAGTAGTTGTGGCATGCAGGCTCAGTAGTTGTGGCTCACGGGCTCTAGAACGCAGGGTCAGTAGTTGTGGCACACAGGCTTAGTTGCTCCGCAGCATGTGGGATCCTCTCAGACCAGGGCTCGAACCTGTGTCCCCTGCATTGGCAGGTGGATTCTTAACCACTGTGCCACCAGGGAAGCCCCATTTTGATACTTTTGACACACTTCCCCAAATCAAATTCTGAGTGAAGTCTTTTTGACCTCAAACTAACTTTGGGATTTTCCAGAGGGTGCCTGGAAGATTTCAAAAGTGTTGTTCTCTCTCCTTATAAAAGAGAAATGTTAATTTATTAAGTTTATTTGATATGTTAAGTTACATGGGAAACAAAAACTAATGTTTAACTTTCTTAGATTTTATTTACATGGTTGTATATTATTAATATAAGTAATTCAGAAATTATATGAAATTCCTAAAAATCTGATATGTCCTGCTGTAATGTTATCAGTCATAATTTCCGTTATTATTTTATAGTATTATACATCACAAAAATAACAATTTGCTTCTCAATTGCATCAATTTTTTGGTGAATTTTAACCATGGCTCTTTTTAAGTCTTTCGTCACTCACAGACAGTTATTTTTTATTCTCTATTCTTCTCTGAATGCACTTACAGTCAACTACAGGCAAAAATGCTTCATCTTCAAAGAGATTCATGGAAAGGACCCTGACAAGTACTCTAACCACTGGACCACCAGGGAATCCACCCCCGTCTTGTTTTTGGCAACGTTGGGTGGCTTTCGGGATCTTAATTCCTCGACCAGGGGTTGAACCCGGGCCCCAGCAGTGAAAGCGCCGAGTCCTAAACAAGTACTCTAAAGTATACGTTTCTGATAACTTTAAGATCGTAACACTGAACTGGGTCAGACTTTATAAAACTCTAATGAAAACTGGTTGATTCATAAAGCTGCTAACCCAAGATGAAGCAAAACAAGAATTAACAGGAGACTGAATGAACTGATGAAGATGATTATCACTTTTATGATTTAATTTAAACATTGCTGGTTCTTTCATGTTTTGTTTTCCAGATTTAAAGGACCTCTTCTCCTGTCTCTTAAGCTACCTATAACTTACAGCGATTTAATAAAGTATACTTTTGTAAACAAAGTTGAAACATTTATCTTTTTCTCCCTATCTGATCCCTCCAGAATTCAGAAGCTCTTGTTAAATATCCTTATTTTTCATGGCAACACAAGTATTTATATAAACAATAAAAATCTGTTCTCCTTGTAATAGGACACAATTAGACAAGTCCTTGACTTAGCTTCTTAGCCTAAAGAGACTTTAAAGGTCTAATATGAGATTCCTTTGTGGACTTAAAAAATTATTCACAACCTAAAAGTTGAGTTATGTTTTATTTGGCAGAAATTTTTAGGACTTAAGGCAGGGGGGCAGCCTCTCAAGTAACCCTGAGAGAACTGCTCCGAGGAGGCAAGGGGTGGGGGCGGGTAGCCAGATTATTTAGAAGTTTTGCAACAAAGGGCAGGTCGTGGGGAACATCAAAAGATTATTGTAAATTGAAGAAAACCACATATCCCAAGTTAAGGAATTTAGCGCTTTTCTATGTATGGGAAGATGCAAGAATCTGGGCTCATTGAAATCATTCCTTTGATATTCACCTCAGCTCTCTGGGGCCAGTATCCTGTGTTTTCATATCCTGAGTTTCCTCAGGGCTCCCGTTGGAGGGCTGCAATTGCTGATGACCGTGACATCCTTTCTTTACTGATATGGCAGGAAATATTCCATTTTTCACCTTATTACCAGACAGTTTTAAAGAACTTTTTAAGGTTGACTCTATGGAGCCAATAAAGCCCTTTGGATATTACGAAAGCTGTAGCCCCAAAATGTCATATTTAAAACTATGCATATAATGACTATTCTTACTACATTTATGTTAATAATCCAACTTTAATAAGACTAGACTTATTTATTTTACAAATTAGTTTCACTGTAATTATCTTCGATTAAAATGGGATGACTATAAAAAATTTTCAGTAGAAAACTATAGTGTACCCATTATTCTAGTCCAGTTAATTGTCTTTGAGGTTTTGTTATCTACTGTCAATGAAAAAATTAGTCAATCTAAGAAAAAAAATGGAAAATATTATTTGAGCCAAATTGATTATTATAACCCAGGAACAGCCTCTCAGAAAGCTTAACTTAATTAGCAAAACTCCAAAGTTTCAGGTTACCAAAATCTGCAGATACTATTTTAGATGGACATTCCCAAAACATAATTATTCCTAAAGAGTTTGCCAAAAAGCTCTTCTCATTTACCTCTATTTTATTTACTTAAAAGTTTCATCATATCAAGTTATTTTCCTTGCTGACAAACTTTATAACAGGAATAATAAGATCTTATTTGATTTCTAATAAACCTAAGTATAATAAAAGTATTATGCTTAATGTTGATGGCTCTAAAGACATGTCTGCATTAATTAAAACAACAATCTTAAGCTAACTTTAATACCAGATATTAATTCAATGCTGAATATTTCCCATATTATATGAACCTGAAATTCATTCTGGACAGCTTCCTTTATATTTCTGAGTATTTATATAAATGAAACAGGAGGGAAGGAGGCAGGGCACAACATTTGAAAGAATGACATAGCCCGAGGATATGACATAAACTGATTAGAACCAAATGGGTCCAAGATAGTGGACGAGTTGACTTCCACTAGACCTTGAGCCTCAGTATACCCTCACATGAGCAAGCTAAATGACACACCCACAGGCGCCATGACAGTTCCAAGACCTACCATAAGGATCCAAAAGTGGGTGGTGGCCCAATTCCTGGAAATCCCCGCTCCTTCCTAAAGTAGCTGGAATACTCCTGCCACTCATTAGCCTATGAAATTACCCACCCCTATAAAAACTGACAACCCCATAGGCTGGTGTCACTCTCACCTTCTGAGATGGCCCACACTCTGTCTGTGGAGTATGTTTCTCTCTAAATAAATCCACTTCTTACCTATCACTTTGTCTCTCACTGAATTCTTTCTGTGATGAGACATCAAGAACCTGAGCTTCATTAAGTCCTGAAACCAGGTGTGTGATCTCAGTTGGAAGACCGGGTTTTGGCTGGGTTCGAGTCCTGGCACGTGGGTTCAAGTCCCAATCTGAGGTGCACGGTTTCATAAGTGCACCTTAAGCCAATTAAATAGAGCTCTTTTACAAATTAATTTTGGCAATACCACACATTTACAACACACATATATAGATACATACAAACACACAAACACAGAGACCCCATAGTTCCCGTTCCAAAATGTCAGCTATGAATCAGTTAAAATAATTTTAACATAATACCCATCAGTTACAAAAGAGGTTGGATTCAAATTGTGTTTCTGGCAAATGGAACAAATCAAGGTTATCTGATTAGGTGGCTAAATCCTCTTTGTTTAAAATTTATTTTTGGCTGCGTTGGGTCCCCGCTGCTGTATGCGGGCTCCCTCCAGTTTCAGCGAGCGGGGGCTACACCTCGTTGCGGTGCACGGGCTTCTCATTGTGGTGGCCTCTCCCGTTGCGGAGCACTGGCTCTAGGCGTGTGGGCTTCAATAGTTGTGGCACGTGGGCTCAGTAGTTGTGGGTTGCGGGCTCTAGAGCGCAGGCTCAGTAGTTGTGGCGCACGGGCTTAGTTACTCCACGGCATGTGGGATCTTCTCGGACCAGGGCTCGAACCCGTGTCCCCTGCACTGGCGGGCAGACTCCCAACCACTGCACCACCAGGGAAGTCCACCCTTTTTACTAATGTTTATAAAGACACTTAAGATTTCTATTTGTCCTTGACAAGTCAAGTTCTAAATTATCTACCCCCCACCTTTGGTTTTACCTTCCTGAAATTGCACTTTTAAAAAGATGGTAGAGGGAGGGGGAAGGGTAAGCTGGGATGAAGTGAGAGAGTGACATGGACATATATACACTACCAAATGTAAAATAGAGAGCTAGTGGGAAGCAGCTGCATAGCACAGGGAGATCAGCTCGGGGCTTTGTGACCACATAGAGGGGTGGGATAGGGAGGGTGGGAGGGAGACACAAGAGGGAGGAGATATGGGGATATATGTATATGTATAACTGATTCACTTTGTTATAAAGCAGAAACTAACACACCATTGTAGAGCAATTATACTCCAATAAAGATGTTAAAAAAATAATAAAATAAAATAAAAAGATGTTAGAGAAAAGAATACCTGGAGAAGACCAGGTACAACATTTGCATCTCAAAGGCATAGGAGAAGAAAGGCAAGTTCCTCCTAGGAGGAATTCGTTCCCTTAAGGCCAGAAAATTTTTCTCAAGACTTATAAACCTTTTAAGATAAATAGGTGAGGTTTGGGGATTGGCAAAAGGGTTGGTGGGCTTTGGATTGTTTCTGGAGCCACACCGCTGGTCCTTTAAAAACTAAATTGTAAAACAAGGATGGTTGTTTTTAATTCCTCAAAGAATTGGGTGGCCATGTCAATGATATCAAAGGACTGGCACACCCATTTACCTACGTTGGAATGTTTTACTTTCCTTCATTTAGCTTAGGGGAGCAACCCCACCCCCCCACAAAAAAAAAGAAAAAAAATTCCTGTTACGCTCTGAATATCAGCTTTGGTCAGTTTAGTCAGACTGGTGGCCTCCTCCCATCTTGGTAACCCATTTAGAAGCACTTTTGAGGATCCTGCCTGGGTTTAAGAGATTCTTTAACTATGACCATCAGTTGGGCCTTTGAGCTGAAGAGGCTTGCCTACAGCCTCAGGTGGTCCCATTTCTAAAGGTAACCACTTAATAGTGTCTTTAGAGTGGAAAGGCAATTTGGACAGGATTACTAGAATAAGTACTCAAATAAATGAGGATAAAGGGGAGCAGTAGTTGAAGTTTTAGGTACCTTTTATATCATTAACCTTTAGTTAGCCTTCTACAACAAATCTTTCAATGAGGCTATTTTGGAATTTTGAAGCCTTTTGGGGCTTCTGCATACTAATTATTGAATAAAACAGGTACAGTAGTTTGAAATAAGATGTCTCTAAAATTTTAACAATTTATAAGACTTTCCAATTCAAAGGATCCAAGGAACTAGCTCTACAAATATTTTCCCCTGCTAACCTAATTTTAGAAAAGAGAAAAACTTACCACTGTTGTTTCCAGTAGACCCTGCAGACAGAGATCCAGAAGACTGCCAGGTTTAACTGTGCACAAAATGTTTTGGAGGGCCAAAAGAACCCAATTTTGGCCATTTCAGTGTCTGATTTCCTTTAATTCCTAATCAAGTACTTGCAAGCATACGTAAACCCAGCTGGTATTCCCATAGGTGGCTGTCTGCCCGGGAGCGGTTTGGCCTTTGAGGTAAAATTTCCCGTTATTAATTTGGTAGGCTAATTCAGGTATGAGATATGATCTGAACAACTTTCTGAGGACAGTGTGGTGAATCAAATGTGTGCTGCTTCTGAGTCTAGCTTCCCAAGGAGTTACCCTTGGGTCAATTCAACTCTCTTATAGGTCTCGGTTTCCCCCTGCGACAGTCTAAAACCGCCCAAGTGCTAATGTTAGGGGAAACACGGACTGAAACCACCCATCCTGGCCAGGCAAAGACAGTAACAATTTGCACGAGTTATTTTACGACAGGTGATGCTGGTAAGGAACACAGAACTAACAAGCCACCACCAACCGGAAGAATACGGGAAAGGTCGAAAGGAGAGAGGAGACACCAGTCCACGTGTCCTAACAACCTCCCAGAATCCTCCTCGCTGGAATCCACCTTGGCTAAGTGGTTGCACGTGCCACCAGAAAGGACCCTGAGTCAGAATGATTGGCCAGAGACAACCCGGAAACTAACCCAATTACCATAAAACCTAAGACTGCGAGCCACGTGGCAGAGCAGTCCTCCTGGGTTCCCTTACGCTTATGCTCTCCACCCAGGTGCCTCTTCCCAATAAAGTCTCTTGCTTTGTCAGCACGTGTGTCTCCTTGGACAATTCATTTCCAAGTGTCAGACAAGAGCCCAGTCTCGGGCCCTGGAAGGGGTCCCCCTTCCTGCAACACTAAGTTATCGGCCTCTGTCTCAGCCCTCACGCCCTCCTTCCACTCCCCCCAGCCCTCCACAATGGTTGTAGTAGTCAGTTGCCTTGTTCTCTGGAGTTGAATAATTCAGTCTCTCATTTAGCAAAAGTTTTATTCAGACCATATATCAACTTGTTTAAAACAAATTTAACAAAACCCCAGCCATCTATGTTTCCCTGGATGTCCTGAACAGATGCCTTTAGGTCCCTGCCTAGGAAATGCACTGGTGCCCCTTATGACTTCAAGTCTTAAGTAAAACAGCTGGAATAAAATTTTCAGGACCGTCACTCAAACAATGAGATCCAATAACAGGAGAACTCATCAGAACACCTGAGGAGTACTGAGAAGCCAGTGCTCTTAGGGGAAACACTGACTGAAACCGCCCACCCTGGCCAGGCAAGCTAGTAACCACCAACATGAGTTACCTTACAACAGGAGGTCCTGGTAAGGAACTCAGAACTAATAAGCTACCACCAACCAGAAGAAGGGAAAGGTCAAAAGGAGAGAGGAGACGCCAGTCCACATGTCCTACCACAAAATTTTATTTGAGCCAAATTGAGCATTATAACCTGGGAACAGCCTCCCAGAAAGCTCTGAGAACTGTTCCACCTGTTAGAGGTCAAAGCATAGTTATTTAAGTTTTTGAGACAGAGGACTGTATGTTAAATAACATATTATTGACAGTTTATGCAATCCAGATCTGTGTGTAATGGGTCATCAGGGCCCCTTACAGGATTAAGAAGGAAGATTATTTCCTAAGGAGATCTCATTAATGCAGATGCACAGTACACAATAAACGGGAGGGAGGAGCCCAAATGGGCAAAGAAAAATTTTACGTTTAAATTTTTTCTCATCTTGCTATAGAATATGAATTTTATTTCATCACTACTTATAGAACTCAGAGAACTCACCACAACAGATTATATGTGGACAACGTTCATGCCTGTTGCTGTATAGAACCGCTGAGGACATGATCAAAGATTGTCAAACTGCAAACCAGGAAAATCCATCAGATTGAAACTGCCAGCCTCATTCCATCATCTAAAGATGCTTCAGACTCAAATCTAGAAAATTTCTCAGCTGGCTTCTCTCCAAAATTGGAAACTGAATTTATAATTTGCTTGAACTATTAACTTTTATTTTTCCTTTGTTTCCATAGAAATGCCTCATTAAATTACCTGTTTGCCCACATCATACAGAGGCCTAATTTAGATGGAAGCTCACCTAACTCTGCCTCCTGAAATAAAACATCCTCATGTTAGTCCTGTCCTAAGTAATCATGAGGATATGTGTTTGCTAATACATCATGTTGTGTCTATGTAAATTACTAAAAAAATAATGTAGATTGACTTAGAAAAGTAAAATCTGAATTTGATTATAACCTATCTAAGTTATTCAGTTGGTTAAATCTTGGCTTCTGGGAATCTCTGCTCAGGGGAATTTTTCAATCCTTGGTTATCATTCTCCTTATAGTCATCATATTAACCTCTCTAGTGCGTTGTATTCCCTTAAGGGTTTTAAATACCTTTCGGCAGTCACTCACACATCAGATGATATCTGTCAGGATTAGACAACTTGAAGAACTCAACGATCTGACATCCCATGTCTATGATGACGATGCAACTGTTGGTAACAGTGACTACATGACACTCTGTCCTGACAACTCAACTAGCAGAAACACTGAAGATGTGATTCTTCAGCCTGGCTACATCAACAGTGGGAACCCAGAGTAATACTATACTAGTTGGTCACACTCTCAGCCTGCTGAGAGAATGATTAAACCTTTGGCAGTTGGTTGGTGATTGATCCAACTTCCAGTTCCTCTCTCTTCCCTGGAGATCAGGGGGTGGGATTGAAAGTTCTAACCCTCTAAGCACCTGGTTAGTTCCTCTGGTAACCAGCCCCCATCGTTAGGTGTATTCCAAAAGTCACCTCATTAACATAAAAAAGATACCTTTATTGTTCTCATCACTTAGGAAATCCTAAGGGTTTTAGGAGCCCTGTGCCAGGAATGGGAGACAAAGACCAAATAAATATTTTTTATTATAAATCACAACATCACACAAGGTCATAAGGGTGGGGCCTTAAGCCAATAGGATCATGGCCTTATAAGACAAGGAAGATCTCTCTCTCTCTCTGTCTCTCTGCCATGTGTGGACACAGTAAAAAGGTGGTCTAAAACCCAGGAAGGGAGCTAGCACCAGAACCTTGAACTTGGACTTCCAGCCTCCAGAACTGTAAGAAAGTAACTTTCTGTTGCTTGAGCCACCCAGCTTGTGATTCTTTGTTATGGCAGCCCAAGCTGAGTGAGACATGCTGCCATCTTCTCTCACACCTGCACTTTTCTGTTCCAAGCCATCTGGTGGAGCAATCCAACTGCTTCTAGAATTATCTAAAAGCATCACTGGTAAGAAGCTGGTGGGACCAAGGAGCACTTCCTCAGTCCAACACTAGGCCTGTTTTGACTGCTAAATGTTAAGTCCTCTCTGAGAAGCCAGTGCCCACTGAGGATGACTTGCCCATGGCCCCACGGCTCATCACTGACAAACCCAGGCTTCTGTTTGTCACTTCAATGTCCCTTCCCTGCAATGGGCCAACCACTCTTTTGAAAACGAGTCATGAAAACCTCATGATACCAATCCCTAGTAACACATATTTAAATACAGGAAAATAAATAACATAAGCATGAATGTTTAAAGCCAGGGAATTTAAAATGTAATATTTGCACACTGAGATGTCTAATTTGTTTGCTATGCTGATCAGAGCAGAAAATGTTTCCATAGTTCTATTTGTATATTCATAAGTGGTAGTAGACAGAAATGAATCATCGTTTATACATTTTGGCAGTGAAAAGAAAAAGTCAACTTTATGTCAAGTAGCCTAGGGTCCCATGTTTTTCACATGTTCCTCTTTTGGCGTGGAGAAGCAATTCAGTGTGTCAACAAAAGGCAGGACTGAGCAGAGGTGCACTGATGGGAACTTCTCAAATAGTCCAGAAACGTAGAGTCATGATTTTACTGTAGAGTTTCTCCCCAGAGAGCCTTTGAAGACCCCATGTACCCAGCCAGCCAGTAGTTAGCTCCGGAAACATTCTGCCTTTCAGTCGATGTCATGGTTATAAGCAAACCGAGGTGTCACAGCCGTTGATAATCGTTCCAAAAGAAATAGAGCCAGAGACTAGTTAAAGGCAACTTTCCCCTGCAATAGGGGAAGGAAACTTTCCCCTGCAATAGGGGAAGGAGTTAAACTCAATTCCAAAGGCAAGGACAAGTGCGGATTTATGGCCAAGAAAGGGGGGTTGAGGCACCGTCGAATGGAAAATTACTGAGAGGAGACATCAAGGGTGAGGTATTCTTGCTAAACCTACTTAGGAGTCTTGCTGCAGGCAGGCTAGAGTGGTCAGTTCACGGGTGAGGGATGACTTAGCAGGATTCTTTGCTAAGACTGCTGAGGCAGGCTGAGGATGGGCCCTGAGTGAAACCACAGAACACGTCTCAGGGCTTGGTGGAGCTCAGTTTATGTGTTAGCATGGAAAGAATTCAGTGAGAGGCAAAGTGATAGATAAGAAGTGATTTATTTGTATAGGACGCTTGTGAAGGATACAATCGGGCAGGCAAGAGGGCTCTGCCCTGAGAACTTAGCGGGCTACATTTTTATAATCAAAGGAAAAGTGGGGAGGGGGAGAAGACCATGTTATTCCTCATTCTTGAGTAGACCTCAAGCTTCCATAATCAGCTCCTCCTCCACATTGGGCGGGGGAGTTTTTTGGTCCCTACATAGTCAAACCAGGACTGTCATGATGCTATTCGGATCAGCAGAAGGGTGGTAACATATGCTAAAATATGGTAAATCATCTCAGGTTTCAGTATAATGAGGGTCTTCTACTTTGGTATGTCACCTTTCCCCTACATTTTAGTGCACACAGAGGAGCATGTCCTAGGGGTCTTAATTACCTAACCTCAACCAGCAGGATGCAGGCATCATTGACTTGATGTATAGTTTTGTTGTTAGTTTCATTATTAAGCAAGCCTGCTTTGTTTCAGGATTTTCTGATTGCTTTCTTGAGTGATCATTAACTTACAATGTTCTCCCAAAGCCCCCTAAATTTCCCTCTCTATCTATAATCCCTCAGTGGGATTTTTAAACTAGCTATTTGATTATCCTACTCTATCCCTATCAGAAGGATGAGACCTAGTAGAGAAGAGGGTTCAGAGGAGCCTGTCTAAAGTTCGGTCAAGGAGAGTCTTCAACAGAACCGAAGCTACCAGACAGGAGAAAATGCAGAAAAGATTGCCCTTAAATTCAGGTGGGAAATGGATGATAGGGTAGAGTATGTAAGTAGCAAACTATTTTTATAGTGGCAGGGGTCAGGGAGATGGGGCTGGGGAGGGAGGGCAGGTGTGAGGAAGCCCTCATGGGGCTGTTCTCGAGCATCAGCAGTAAGAATGCTGCCTGGCTCCGTGGAGATTATCCAGGACACATAAAGCTGATGAGCAGATGCCAGTAATCCAGGCACTCTTTGATGCCCTGGAAGGAAGTTGGGTATGAACTGATGTTGCACAGCCCAGCTGGGCTTAGGAGTCACCTAATCTAGTTTCCAGGACTCCATCTGCGGCTGCTCCTGTGCTCAGTGGAGGAACATGTGCAGGAGACTTGGTTCCAGAAGAGGCAAGGAGAGGGTCCTGGGCTTCCTTTCATGGCACCTGCAGCCCCCTCCCACCTTAAGGACCAGCCAGTGGGATGGGGTCAGAAGCGAATGACACAAGATCACGCTTCAGGAAGGGTCCTGGGGAAGTCCCTTCCTAGACTGGTTGAGAACACCCATTAGACGGAGAACTGGAGCTCTGCCTGTGTCCCTCATGAGGAAGGCTCTTGAGAGCAGGGTCCCCTGCTTCCACACACACACACACACACACACACACACACTCAGAGCAGCCACAGGAGAAGGGTCTCTAGGTGAGGAGGGGTGCTGGCGCACTGTTCTCCCCAGGATCTCTCTTTCCTGGAGGGCTGTCCCCACTTCACCATGGTACCTGAGTGGGCTGTTCTCCCAGAAAGGGACATCCACCCCTCCCCCAGCACTCTGAGGGCGCACAGTATTTATACGAATAATTGGGAATTTCTTGGTGGGCTGGTGGCACCGTTACTAAAATGAATGTTCTCTACTTTGCTCACTGTGGTGATAAAAGAAGAAACGCCAAACATCACAAAATAGTCTTCATGATATTTAGAGTTTAGCTACATTCATCTTAGTTCTGAGTTTTAAGAAAAGTCAGGCACCTCTATATGCAAGATTTATATTATATTTCTCCTAGTTCCTCTCAAAAAAATTTTTTTTTTTCTCCGATTCGCCTATAAATTCCCCTGAGTCTTCCAAGAGGACAGTGAATCAAGGTTTTGGCAGCGCGCTTCATGGAACAGCATCAGTCCTCCGGCAGAATTTCCCTTAGCCCTGGCTGGTAGCGAACAGTGTCTGCGCATTTTCGCCCCATTTCACTGGGAAGCGCGGTTGGGGGCGGGGGGCGCAGAGAACCGGGAACAGCGAGCGGCTGTTCTGCCCGCGTCTCTTCTGCCCGCGACCCCTCCTTCACCGGCGCTCATTCATTTCGCGCCGCTTCCCTTCCCTTCTCTCTCCATCGCATGCACTCTGTTTTCCTCATTCACCTTGGTTTTTCTCTTGTCCCCACGGGAATATAATGCGCCCGCAGGGCGCGGGCCGGGACCCAGGGCGAGAGGAGCGCGGTCGGCGCCCAAGGGCAGGGTGGGATCCTGTCGTTACTCACATATTTGATGTTTTGTTCACCACTAACTTTTTTTTTTTTTTTTGCATTAATTTTGAAAACTTAAAATATTGCATCAGAATACTATTTATCTTGATCACTGAGTTTTTTGGAGCTAAATCCCTTGAATTCTGCGCCCCGCGCGAGTGCCTCACCCATTCCGGGCAGGGAGTTGAAACTATTTTGCTCGCTGTTGAATCCCAGTGCCGGGCACAGTAACACTCTGGTTCTCGGAATAACACATTCCTTAAGAACCGCCTCCAGTTTCTTGCAGGGACCCTCCCAGCCAGAGCGCAGTACTTCGGGGCAAACCCCAGGAAGGAACAGGGCCCAGGTGTCCCCAACGCCGGGTCCCTCCCCCGTAAAGGTGGAACCGCTCTTACCCTCCCGCGCGCGTCGCCGGGACCCCTGGGACAGGCGGGGAGCGACCATGCGCGGGGTGGGGCGAGCGCCAGCGGGACCTGGGGCGAGGGTGCGACAGGCGGGGCTCGGGGGAGGGTGCGGAGGGGGAGGGCATGGGAGAGGGGGGAGAAGAGTGCGTCGCCGGGAGCGCGGAGAAGGCTTGCCGCGCACGACTGAGAGCTGCGCAGGTGGGTGGGAGGTGAAGGGGGCTGTAGAGGAGGGCGTTGGGGCGGGACGCGGGGGCAGGAGGGGCGGGGGCGGGGCGGGGGCCCCTCGGCTCCCTGGAGGCGGGTGCTGTGTGTGCCGCTGCTGCGGCCGCTGCGTCTGGGGTCGCGGCTGTGAGTGTACCCCCCTCTCCCCAGTACGGACGCCCCTACTCCAGCCGGAGGCCGAGGCTCAGGCCCGTGCTGAGGTCCGAGTGCCCGGCTGTGCGAAAGGACCCAGCCAGTCCCTTCGGCTGGCTGCAGACGGACGGTGACCGCCACTGGCCCCAGGTGACCGTCCGCCTGCAGGTGATCAGCCAGCTGCGCTCACTGCCGCCCCTCCTCCGCCTCGTTTTCCCGCAGGTGTCCGTGCGCTTCGGCTCACCGCCCCGCGTCTCCCGGCAGGTGTCCTCCCGCCGCAGGTGTCCTCCCGCCGCAGCTGTCCCGGCTCGCGGCCATGGTGGACGTGCTGGCCGGGCGGCGCCTGGTGACCTACGACGGCACGTGGGTGGAGGCCGAGGCGGCGCTGCAGAACAAGGTGGTGGCGCTGTACTTCGCCGCGGGCCGGTGCGCGCCCAGCCGCGATTTCACGCCGCTGCTCTGCCACTTCTACGCGGAGCTAGTGGACCAGGCGCGGCCGTCCGCCCCCTTCGAGGTGCTCTTCGTGTCCTCCGACGGCAGCGCGCAGGAGATGCTGGACTTCATGCGGGAGCTGCACGGCGCCTGGCTGGCGCTGCCCTTCCACGACCCCTACCGGCAGTGAGTGGGGACGGTTTGGGGGTTCTGGGAGCTGTTGGGCGCGCCCCCCAGCCCCCCTCCCAATCCCTCATCCCTGTGCTTCTCCCAGCCGTCGGGAGCTCTTTGATAACCCCATCTCCACCCCAACCCGTTTGAGCCTCTCTCAGCTACATCGTAGTCTCTGCTTCGGCTTCCCAGGGAGGCTCTAGCGGTTGGCTGACAGGGAGCATCTGCATCACCGTGGGCTCTTGGTGAGCCTGGGCAGTGGCCTACTCTAGCCTCTGACTCAGTGGGTCTGAGGCTCCGGGAATCTGAATTTATCAGGAGTTCTGGTGATGCTGATGCTGCGGTCCAGGAAGCCCGCTCTGGTAAAGCACAGCCCGGGGACGCCCCATCCTACAGCGCAGGGAAGAAACCGCCCCTTATCTGGAGAGCGGAAGAGGGAGACCCAGAAAGGCCGTTCAGGTCAGAACTGGAGACCATGGGTTGACTGCTGTGGGCCAGTTGGACGGGACTGGGGACCAGGTGCTGCGGGGGAAGGGTCAGGACTCAAGGGCTGGAGGAACTTAGTGCCAGGCCACGTTGCAGTTTCATTTTTACTGGCAGTGACTGAAATTTCATTAAGGCGTCTCCTGCTCCTGTAACTGTAGAAAGAAGCAGGTTCCTGGATTCTGGAGGAGACTTGTCAGAGGTGACAAAAATCCTTGCTCTCTGAAGGGATCTTGCCCCACCCTTGCTTTAGAAAAGATGTAACATGGCAGGGAACCTCAGCTCTGCTGGATTTCAGAGTTTGTGAGCAAACTGGAAATTGACCCTAGTGCTCTATTGGCTGTGGTCATGAGCTCCATGGAGAGGAGGAGGGAGAAGCGGGGGGAGGAGGGGAGGGGGAGGAGGGGGGGGAGGGGAGGGGAAGGGGAGGAGGAGGGGAGGGGGAGGAGGAGGGGGAGGGGAGGGGAAGGGGAGGAGGAGGGGAGGGGAAGGAGGAGGGGAGGGGAGGGGGAGGGGGAGGGATGGGGCACAGACACCGATTGTCTGGCATGCTGGGGTCTCATCTGGTGTTAAGAGTCCACATGTAGGTTTATTGCTCTTCACAAAGTGCATTACACCACCGTCCCTTAACAAATATGGAGGTGAATTTCTGGGTTTTGTTTTATAGCAGCATGTGTTGCATTTCTCTGGGGATTAATATTCAGTTGTGACATTTCCTCCCCCCCACCCTAAATTAATTATTCTGAGATGGCTTTCCTTCTGGACAATTAAAAATGGAAGCTAACTTTGGAAAGTTCCCTGGAGGAGTCATTTTCCTCCAGCACATGCTTTTGGTGATGCCGAGGAAGAGGTGAGGCCCAGGCCCTTGAGGGGCGGGGGGCGGGGGGGTGCCTGCTTCCTGAGGCCTCACTCACAGCAGGATTAGGAAAGTCTTCGATGATAAATCCAAATGCCCGTGATTTACTTGGCGGAAGGATTCATATACCTTCACATCTAGTGGTGGTTGTAAAATGTTTGATTTGCTTAGCGTTCAAGTTATGCACAGCTTTTGAAAGAACATACTTCGTTTTTGAAAGTGACAGAGTGACAGTGTTAGTAATAAGCTCAGGCCCTGGGCAGAGCCCAGCTGTGGGACCTATTCGTGGGGTGACTGTAGGTAAGGTATTCAACCTCCGAGTATAATGATACCCCACAGGACGGATGAGGACTGTGCTGATGCAGGAATTCAGAGCGTTGTCAGCTGGTTGTGTACCAGGACTTTGTGTCTGTTGCCCATTTCACGGTTTTGAGGCACAGGGACTAGTGCTCCTGGCTCTGGAACCTGTCCTTTCTGCTACGGCTTCCTCTCCCAGGAGACACTGAGCCTCAGCACAACCTTGCTAGGAGTGGGGTGGGGGGGGTTGCCGTGCTCCCTCCGCTTCCCGGGTTATCTGGTCAAGGCCCATTCAGTCCACTACAGGTGCTGAGCTGTTCAGGGCGACTGCACTCGGCCAGCTCAGGCGGGCCAGCCTGACCTTGGAGGAATCTGGAGGGGGGGGTTCTTTGGGGGGAAGTTAGCTCCTTGTGCCTCCCCCTTTCCAGACTGAACTTTGTTAATCCTGTCATTGCAATTTAGAAGTTAGGAAATGTGGTATTCTGTGGGAAATTCTTGGAGCTAGGCCCTAAATTCTGTTTATCCCAGCCTGCATTTTGGAATCAGATCATGAGCAAAAATGGAAATAGCTGCCACCAAGGAGAACTAAAGAATGTAGGAAGCCTCCAGGAGGCCTTTTCGGAAGTTCTTGATTTGTGCAGAGCATGGCATCTGCTTGGTGCTGTGAGAAGATGGGTCCAGGACCGTCATCACCAACCAGTCATGGTGAGGGACCCCAGACTGTCTTCCCTCAGCGGCCAAAGCACGTCATCTGCTGTCCACTGGATTTCTGCTGACCAGCCTGAGGCTCAGGAGGAGATAGATCACCACAGAACCCACACACACCCCCTCCCGCCTGGGTTACCCCGGGCGTGGCTGGAGGTGCCGCTGCAGATGCACCTGCAGGAAGAGAATGCCTAGAGCCACTCACCTGTCCGTGGATCTTGGCTGTCCAGTGCAGCCGGCATACAAGACCCGGCCTAGAGAGGCAGTTATTTACTGATGTCCCTACAGCTAGGGGCAGCGCGGGCCAAGGGTGGGCTCTCAGGTCCCGCCCAGATGCCTGTGTGCAGGTGGGCAAGAGGCCTGAGAGAGGGGACAGCATCGAAGACCAGGTTCTGTCCTGCCTTCCTTCCCTTTGTTATGGGCCCAAGAGCCAAGTAACAGCTTCTGACTTTGCCAGCAGGAATTTCTGTCATTTGCTGCCTGGCATGTGAGACCCACTCAGTCCGTGTCTCGCACACTCCCCTCCAGCATTTGACCCATGATCACCTTGTTTTCTTCCCTTTCCACCTGTGTTCTGCCAGACTGGAAAACTGATGTTCCAGAGTACTCTACACACTTTTCCACCTCCACAGGTCATACACATGCTGCATCCTCCAACCCTGGAGCCCCCGCTTCTCTGCCTAGTAGCTCCTCCTTTGTGCCACTGGGGACACTGGGAGCATGTCTGGCCCCAGAGGCCTATGCCCTCTATAGCTCGAGCCAGTGCCACCCCTGTGCTAAGAGTATGTGTCTGGGGTGGGGGCATGTCTCTGTAGTCTCTAGTGTTGGACCAGACATTGTTCAGTGCTTGGCGCCTGCAGGGCACTTGTTTGATGGATGCTCGGAGCAAGTAGAGAGATTTGCTCGGTAACGGTCTGCCAGTGGCTGAGATGGAAAGAGACTGAAGACAGAAGTTGCCATGGCAACCCAGAAGCAGTTGTGCCAGGGATAAGGATGTGCTGCTTTAGGTGGAGGGAGGGAGCCAATGCTGCAACTGCACACAGAGCGAGGAGGAAATGGGCTCTCAGATTTCCCCGAAATGGTTAAAATGCTCAGAGTTATCACTTCATTCTGCCCAGCAACAAGGCTCTTTCCTTTCTGAGGCTTGGTCTATTCTCTCTGGACACGGTGCCCAGAGGAGATGGAGATGACTTCGGGGGAGGAGGGTTGTTATGTGTCTTTCCTGCATGGTTCCAAGGTTACAGCTGTCCCCAAGCAGAGGCTGCCAGGGTGGGGATTTGAGGACCCACACTGGGTGACTCTTTGAAAAGAAGCTGGAGCGATGAATTGTCTTCAAACCTCCTTCTCACTCCTCAAAGCCCCACCTGGTTCCTGATATCCCCGTGTCGTCCCTTTTTCCTTCTCAATCTTGGTAGAGCTTTGCTCTGTTTTTTAGTCTAAGAATCGGGTTTGGCTTTGTTGCTCACCCCATGTTGATTCATTTCCTTGTCCAGTGATTTCTGTCCTCAGTCTTCTTTTGCCTTCTTTCTACTTTCCTTGTAATTGCTTCATCATTGTTTTTCTAGCTTCTTGAATGAAATGCAGAACTCATCTATATAGAGGCCTTTTAGTTTTGGATAAGAGTGTGTAAGACATAACTCTCTGTGTCTAATTGTATCTATAGCTTGGGACCCATAGTATATGGGCATTATGATTTCATATATAATATATGGTTATTTAATTTTTAACTGATTCCAAAAATTATTGCTTATTGGTTTCCAATTCCATTATATCATTAAGTGGTCTGTGTATCACTGATTATTTGAAATATATTAAGATCCCTTTATGACCGAGAACATGGCTGGTTTTGTCACCATTTCATAGATGTTTGAAAACAAGGCATATTTTCTCTCCGTTGGGTGTAGGTACTGTGTTTTTCTTCCTGCTTGAATTAAGATTTGTCTTGGCCTTGGATACTGGAAAGCAGCAGGAAGGGCCTGATGGAGGCGTCACGGGGGAGATTTAGTAACAGGAGGGTCTCAAGTGCATTTTTCCTTCCACTCAGTTTTACAACCCTGAGGGTGACAGATGAGGGAAATCAGACTACAGTTAATGTGAGGCCCTGGCAAGCTGGCTGTGGTAACAGGACGGGGATTTTCACCCAGCTGTCCCGTCTTGAGGGTACTAATCCCTGTGAAGGTTATGGGGAGACTTGCAAAACTAAGAAGGCAGATGCTCCTTTCCTTAAATGAATACAAATAATTTTGTGAAATGGTCACTCAAGGGGTTACATGTGACAGCAAAATGTTTCTCCCATAATGTTAATCAGTGTGTCCTTGAATCTGTAAGGCAGAAAGTCTAGTAAGCCTTTGTATTTATCTAGAACTCATGGAATTTTAACTTTTGCTATTATACGTACCTGATGTATTTAAACCTCCTGAGATGCAGGAGGGATACAAATTTATTGGGTTATATGTGGGTTTAAAATTGCACTGTGCAGTTTGGCAACCACTAACCACATGTGGCTACTTAAATTTAAAACTGACAAAAACAGGGACTTCCCTGGCAGTCTAGGGGTTATGACAGTGCTTTCACTTCCGTGGCCCGGGGTTCAATCCCTGGTCAGGGAACTAAGATCCCACAAGCCACTTAGGGCAGCCAATACATAAATAAATAAATAAATAAATAAAATTAAATAAAACCCAAAATTCAGTTCCTCAGGCTCACCAGCCAGATTCCAAGTGCTCTGTAGTCACATGTGGCTGTGGCTGTGACATTGGGCAGCGCAGATGCAGAACGGTTCCATCACTGCTGACATTCCTCTGCGACAGCACTGTCTTGGACCCCGCTGGCAGCAAGAAGAAAAGAGCCCAAAGGAATCCTCAGCCCAGTGGGAGGGCTCACCGGGCAGGCTGGGTTCTAAGGCTTTGCAGGCTCAGCTGGCGCTGGGGAGGCGCTGGTCCCTGCAGACGTGCAGCAGCCTGGCCTGTCCCACGCTGACCCTCGGTCGCCCTCTTCTCTCCCACAGTGAGCTGAGGACCAGGTACCACATCATGGCCATCCCCAGGCTTGTGATCGTGAAACCGAGCGGGGACGTCATCACTGACAAAGGGCGGAAGCAGATCCGGGAGCGGGGGCTGGCCTGCTTCCAGAACTGGGTGGAGGCAGCTGACATCTTCCAGAATTTCTCTGGTTGAGCTGGGGGGAGATCTCCGGGGACCTGGACAGGTGTGTGTCACTCCTGTTGCTGC
Source organism: Balaenoptera physalus (assembly GCF_965194825.1). Taxonomy (NCBI): domain Eukaryota; kingdom Metazoa; phylum Chordata; class Mammalia; order Artiodactyla; family Balaenopteridae; genus Balaenoptera; species Balaenoptera physalus. The sequence continues at coordinate 105,076,860 of NC_138886.1, read as the reverse complement.
AGCGTGAACATGACAGAGAAGAGGAGCATCCTGTTTCCTTTCTCGATGCTGGTGGTTTCTTTCAGCGCAGAAGCACTCAGCTGTGATGGAAAGAAAATATTGCTCAGGGAATGCCCTCCCTGTAGCCTTGTTTGTAGATATTTTTATTATTCTTAGCATAGCTTTCTTCACATGAGCTGAAGTGTGTTCACACTGAGCTATTGGAAATCTAGGCAAAACATGTATTTATACAGGCTCTTCAGGTGAAATAGCATATTTATTGATACATTTTCTGGAGATGCCTTTATTTTAATGACATGCTTTCACAAGTATATTTATTACTAAAGTTTGCAGAATCTATTTGCTTTAATAAACAAACCTATTTCCACCTGGAGCTCTCTGATTTCCTTCTTTCTGCTGGCAAACCAAGTGCCCTTACGAGGAAAGTGAAGCACTCAAGAAATACCATTCTCAAACACTTCATTCGGTTTTTCAAAGGGGATAGTTTTTATTTATCTTTTTTATTTTTTTACTTTATTTTATTTTTATTTTTTTAACATCTTTATTGGAGTATAATTGCTTTACAATGGTGTATTAGTTTCTGCTTTATAACAAAGTGAATCAGTTATACATGTACATATGTCCCCATATCTCTTCCCTCTTGCATCTCCCTCCCTCCCACCCTCACTATCCCACCCCTCTAGGTGGTCACAAAGCACCAAGCTGATCTCCCTGTGCTATGCGGCTGCTTCCCACTAGCTATCTATTTTACGTTTGGTAATATATATATGTCCATGCCACTCTCTCGCTTCGTCCCAGCTTATCCTTCCCCCTCCCCGTGTCCTCAAGTCCATTCTCTAGTAGGTCTGCATCTTTATTCCTGTCTTGCCCCAGGTTCTTCTGACCATTTTTTTTCTTTTCTTTTCTTTTTTTTGGTAGATTCCATATATATGTGTTAGCATACGATATTTGCTTTTCTCTTTCTGACTTACTTCACTCTGTAAAACAGTCTCTAGGTCCATGCACCTCACTACAAATAACTCAGTTTCGTTCCTTTTTATGGCTGAGTAATATTCCATTGTATATATGTGCCACATCTTCTTTATCCATTCATCTGTTGATGGACACTTAGGTTGCTTTCATGTCCTGGCTATTGTAAATAGAGCTGCAATGAACATTTTGGTACATGACTCCTTTGATAGTTTTTAATTATGAGTCTTCTTGGGATTCTTTTCTTCTCTTTGTTCTCTTTTCTTACACTTGCTTTTAATAGCATCACAGTATCTTAGAAAGAAAAGAAAATTTCAAGGCTGCATAGTCACATCTTCAGGATCAAACCTCCACATCTTCTAAAAGATGCTGATTGATCCAGGTAAACGAAAGTTCACCCATAATCTTTTTTTTTTTTTAATTTTTATTGAAAGGTAGTTGATTTACAATGTTGTTTTAGTTTCAGGTGTACAACAAAGCGATTCAGTTATACATATATATTCAATATATAACTATACATATTCTTTTTTTAACATTCTCTTCCATTATAGGTTATTACAAGAAATTGATTAGAGTTCCCTGTGCTATACAGTAGGTCCTTGTTGGTTATCTATTTTATATATAGTAGTGTATATCTTTTTTTTAAATTTATTTATTTATTTTTGGCTGTGTTGGGTCTTCGTTTCTGTGTGAGGGCTTTCTCCAGTTGTGGCAAGCGGGGGCCACTCTTCATCGCGGTGCGCGGGCCTCTCACTGTCGCGGCCTCTCTTGTTGCAGAGCACAGACTCCAGACGCGCAGGCTCAGTAGTTGTGGCACACGGGCCTAGTCGCTCCGCAGCATATGGGATCTTCCCAGACCAGGGCTCGAACCCATGTCCCCTGCATTGGCAGGCAGATTCTTAACCACTGCGCCACCAGGGAAGCCCAGTAGTGTATATCTTTGCTGATAGCAAGAGGGTTGTGTGTGGTGCCAGTTACGAGCTCCTGAGCCTCTCCTCTCGCTGGCTGGCCTGCTGGAGACGGCCAGCTGCATTCTGATCCACACAATTGGAATCGTGAAATACCAGGCAGCCACCTTTAGCCTGGTACCCATCTGCTGACCCACTTGGCCTGCTGGGTCCCTCAGCTGGGAATTTGGAGCAAAGCTGTCCCTTGTAGGATGCAGGAATCCCCATGTTTCCCTAACGAGGCCCTCTGTGGAGCAGTGCTGGGCAAAAAGTGAAGAAGGCCTCTGGTTGCTCTGCTAAACCCAGAACATGAGAGCTGAGTCCGTGAGGGTGAGGCCACATCGTTGGCTTAATTAGAGCAGGGCTGGGGACTCCATGGCGCAGTCACTTTGATCTCCCCCCCACCCCACCCGGCCCATCAGTCAAGTTCTCTCCACTGAGACTGAGACCCAGCGTCACTGGGGTCCGTGGATTGACTAAGGACATATTTGATGGAGGTAACCTGGTCATTATTCGCCCCAGAAATAAAGTGTAAAACTGCAGTTTTCTTCCCAAAACAAGAGATGGTATATTCACTTAACTATGGTATTTTCCCCAGCACCATAGTGTTAGCTACCGTCTTCATCACATCACATTGTTACCACTGCTTTTTTGCGATGAAAACATTTAAGATCTGATTATGGTATTTTTAATCACACATTCTTAGGGGTGGGTGGGCATCTCTTGCAGGTGTAAAGTCCACAAACCATGTGTGCACGTGTGTGTGTGTTAACCACAACCAGACTTCTTAAAAAGTAGAGATATGTTCCTCCTGGTAAACATGCTCATTAGCTGCCATGAGGGAGCCCAGGCAGCATGCTGACCCCGGGGGCTGGAGCAGCATGCTGCTGTGGGCTTGGGAGCTGCACAGGGTTGCATGTGTGGTCATTTGGCACCTGAAGGGAGAGAGGGGTCCCAGACAGAGGCTACCCCACAGCTGCACCAACCCTGCGGGGCACATGCCTCCTCTCCGAGGGTGTGGCTCAGGCTGGGAGTGTAATGTGTCCTTTATGGTATTATTGTTACCAGAAGATATTTTTTTTTTACTATTATAACATCCCTAACAGTTAATTTTTCCTCCAGGAAGAGTATATCCAGCTTTCTATCAGAGAACTATGGAGCTGTTTGCTATTTCTACAAGTGCCTTTGGCCACTGTATTACAATAGCAAAACATGCTCACTGTGGAAAAAACAGAGGGAAAAATCCTATCATCCAGAGGTAAAGCCACTGTCGATGCTGTGCTACACGTATGTGTCCCACTAAAGTCACCCACCAGTACTTTCCCTGGGAGTACTCATTGATGCCCATCTTTATCCTACAACCTGGAGACCCTTGTGTTGTCCTGGACCACCAGCAGCAGTATGGTTGTTGACGACAATAAGTATGGGTTGGGGAGAATGAGAAATGCAGCATCCTGGCTGTTGTGGTCAGCTCTGGCTGCCACGACAAAATACACTGACAGTTATTTCTCACAGTTCTGGAGGCTGATGTCCGAGACCAAGGTGCTGTGTGGTTGGTTGCTGTTGGGGGCTGTCTTCCTGCTTCCAGACAGCTGGCTTCTCACTGTGTCCTCCCGTGGAGAGAGAGCTCTGATGTCTCTTTTTATAAAGGCACTAATCCCATTGGGGGGGGCCCACCCTCATGACCTTGTCTAATCCTAATCACCTCCCAAAGGCCCACCTCAAAGTATCATCAGATTGGAGGTTAGGGGTTTAACATGAGAATTTTAGGGGCACACCCAGACCACAGCTGTGGCCCCACTAGCCCTGCATTCCATCAGGATTCTCGGGTGTCCGTGTGTGTGCTGATTTTAGAGAAGCACTGCTATAAGAGGTGTCTGTGTACTAAATTTGTTGAAATCATTACACTGAGCCCATAATTGTGGCATCTTTTCTCATGCCCAGGCTGCCTGCTATGCAGGCAGTATTCACGAGGACCAGCCACTCACTTCTGTGCAAGAACCACGTGCAAACCCCGGGAGGTCTCTCCTCAGCAATGTCACTTGAGAAAACATGTTGCTGATTGTGTGCTTGTGCAGGGCAGCCACTGAGAGAACATGCACACACACACACCACACACACGAACACCACACCACATATACACCACACACACACTACACACCATGCACAACACCACACGTGTTTTCTGAGTCTTTCCCTCCTTTCCTTTCTCTCCTTCTTTAATAGTATTTTGTTCTACTTCCATGAAAGCAGTATATTCTTGTCTTTTAAGTGGGACACCGATGGGGTTGGGGGAACTAAGTGGAACGCCAGTGGGCTTGGTAAGAGTTCCCCTTTAGAGTGATCTTGCTGGGCCATTTTGTTGGTGAGACTTTCCTCCTGGGCTGGTCACATGGGTCAGGAAACATCCTCCCATCCCCTGTTGGCAGGCAGAGGACTGGCTGCCAGGAATCTGGGGGCTGGCGGGGAGCACACATTTTCACCTGATTTCCCTGAGTTCACTTTGGCACCACTCCTTCAGCTGTGTCTCTCCCACCAAGAGAACCCACTGGTCACCTCTGGGAGAGGAGGTGGGTCACCCAGGGCAACGGGGTGGGGAGGGAATCTAGGGTCTGATGACTTCATGAACAGACCGCACGGCCCTCATAGGTGCCGTGTGTCTACCTCACGGGGCGTCTGGAGCTGCTGGGTCCCAGGCCTTTAGGATTTCCGGCTGTAAACCAGTTGGTTCCCACTTCGCCAGTGCTGGCCAGGATCCTCTGGGTGTGCGGGCCTGTAAAGGCAGGCACCACTGCCCCCTCTCACTTTTAGAGCTTCCAAACATTTCTTATTGTTCCCTCTTTCGTTTTCCCATAATTTAAAAAAACCTTTTGCTATCATTTTAATGGCTCTGTCAGGGAGTGAAATTGCATGTAGATGTTCAAACTGCTTGTTTGCCTGAGAGTTGAGAAGAGTTCATTTTAAGTTTGCAATGCCACAAGGATGGTTCCTTTGAAAAATTTTATTTGATTTAGTGAACTGACAAAATGCTGTGTAAATCTAGCTTTCTGCTTTAAACGTGAATTTCTAATCTTGACAATGTCTCTGCAGTTGTCATTGCACGTTCAGTGTTATTTCTACAATATTTCTCTGCCTTTGTCGTTGGAGTATGAGAATGAGAATACTTGCGCCTGGTTGGACCCCGCCACTTTACACCATGGATAGGGAGCAGTGGTAAATGTGCCCTTGATTAGGGTCTAAAAGGATGATTTAATCCGGGTGGAGCTAGTTGTGAATCTTAGGCTTGAAATCCTGGACAGTAGCTTTCTACTCCGTGTGAAAGCCACCTGTAATCCAGTATCCCATGCGCACAGTCTCCTTCAAAGAACAATTACTCATAGGCAATAGTAATTGAAAAGGAATTCCATTTGTTACTTGCATCATTGAAAAATAATTAAGGAGATCCATTCTACAGCCCCAAACTACACATCGAAAACTCACCTTGCCTCTGCTTCCCAAAGGTCCCTCCAGAATCTCCTGTCGACTCCCACACACCGGGCTCCCCACACCCCGTCTCCTTCTCTCTCAGTTCCTCCTCTCATAGAGTGTTTTAGTGACTCTGGTTCAATTTGCATCACTTTCCTTGTTCTCCTGATGCTGCCTTCTCCTCACTGGGGACCTGGGCTGACCCGGACGGCTCTTAGTGGCTGCGGGAAGCGGCGAGTCTACAGGATAAAGAAACCATTCTCTCTCTGGCTGTGGAGTAACAGCGAGAAGGCTGGCTAGGGACGCGGCAGACCATGTCTCCCTCATACGTTATATAAAATGCGTCTCTTATTATTCCAGGTAAATATAAATCCCTGGGTTAAGGCCTTATGATTTGGGGGTTAGCATTCTCAGTGATTGGGCATAAGATAAATAATTTTTCTTATGTCCTTTTACTTTCTTGCTTTCCTTTTCTGAAACAGAAAAAGTCATTATGTTTAGTCTCTTTCCCTTACATATGTATCATGATGATTTTATTTGTTACAAATAATCATCTTCAGTTTTGGGGAAAATACATTGTTTTAATACAAGGTTTTGGATATTAAATAATACATTCATGCATCCATTCATTCGACAAGTATCTGGTGCTCGTCAAGCAACTAGGCTGGCATACATTAAACATTTCATTAAATGGTCTGCGACAGAGCGTGGGGACCTCAGGCAGGGTTTAGGCTCACAAGTGAGAGAGGAGGGCGGAGTTGGCGGAACCTGCAAGGGCAGCTGCCCACCTGACACCACGGCCCTAGGATCGGGATCTCAGTACCCTTTCTCCAGAGAGCAGGTCTGAGGCCATTCCCAGGGTGTGATTACTTCTCTACATGGATGGCGACCATCTGCTGTGAGTTGGATGGGAGAATCTCTCTCTGCATTGAAGGAAGTCATCCAGCAGCATTTCTGTCCTTAGGGCCCTGGAGGTGATGACATATAGCGGCGCTCCCTGAAGGATGGAGGATGCGCCCAGGACCGTGCCCCGCGTGTCTCTCTTTCCCTCCAGGGGCAGATTTGCTCCATGACATTTTCTCCCAAACAGATTCGCCAAGCATCCTTTGTAAGGCCAGCATCACGCCCCGCATGGCGCTCATTGGGCAGGTTTTCCTGGGAGGATCAACATAACCAATTGGCTGAAATGAAGCCTCAGGTTGACAGGACAAAGGGGATGGGCTGGGGATTTTCTGGGTCCACAGAGCAGATTTTGTGGGCAAAAGGTTTGTGAGGCTTTGGGATTGCAGGAGAAGAGAGGCAACATTTGTAATTGTGGCAAATATCTTTGCAGGCTGCGCTTTTGTACACCTCAGCCGACAAGGCCCTTCTTTCCTCCTCCCTCTCCCAGTTTCAAGAGAGACCCAAGAAACCGCAGGCTTGGGTGGCTCCCCTTCCAGGGGGGCATCAGAGCTTCTGTGGTGAGGTTCCCGGCCCTGCAGCCAGCTGTGCCAGGGTTTCTGGGGTGCTTACACTGTGAGGATGTTCTTAAGGTACAGTTGATTAAATAGACACTCACATACACAAACGAACCACTTTTGCTGTCTGAATTCATCCCAATTTGCAGAATTGGTGGGTTAGGAATGGTTTTCCTCCTTCCCTGTGTTCAGGTGGGGAGGCGCCCACCAACAGCCTGAGACAGGCAGGAGTAACCCAGCCCCAAAGCATCTGCTTTGTCCCCAGAGAGACCCCGACTGGCTGCGCAGTTACAGATGCGCTTCCAAGCCCCAACCACCCGGAGCAAATGAGACGGAAACCAACAAACAAAGAACTCAACAGTATCCCTCTACACTCAAGAACCTTTGAGCCAGGGGAAGAAAATTACAGGAGGAGTCAGTTCACCCCCTCATTTTATTTTATCGATATAATAACCCACTGGAGCAAAGGTCTCTCCTTCACATTTCAGGAACTGCCCTACAGCTGTTGGTTCACCCTTGCTTCATTTAGCAAATGTCATTTGAGGACTTGTTTAAGGGGCAGATGATTGTGCCTCCTTCTCCCTGCCAGGGCTTCCCAGGACCTAGGTCCAAAGGGGAGGAGACAAGCCCTCTGTTCCTAAGTGGCAGGTCACTCCATACTCACAGGGCTCCCTGTCCCCATTTTCAACCTCTTGGCACCTGTATCAGTCAGCTTGGGCTGCATAACAAAGCACCACACACAGAGTGGCTTAAACAATAGACATTTATTTCTCACAGTTCTGGAGGCTGGACGTCCAAGATCAAGGTGTGGGCAGGGTTGTTTCTCCTGAGGGCTCTCTCCTTGGCTTGTGGACAGCCACCTTCTGCCTGTGTCCTCACGTGGTCTTCCCTCCGCGTGTCTGTGTCCCAATCTCTTCTTCTTATAGGGACACCAGTCATATTGGATTAGGACCCACCCTAACTACCTCATTTTAACCTAATCACCTCTGTAAAGACCCTATCTCCAAATACAGTCACATTCTGCAGTACTGAGGGTAATTCAATATATGGATTTTGGGGGGGTGGATACAATTCAGCTCATAACAGCCCACAACAGCACCCAACGCTCAATCTCCTGAAAGCACTCTGCACTGAGCAGAGACATCTGCTTCTAACTAATACACTCTGAGTTTCTCAGTAAACTCAGACAACCCAGAAACAACAGAGGAGGAGAAGGAGTGGGTGACAGCCTTTCAGGGACCTCTTTCCCTTCAGGTCCACCTGCTCTCCTGTGCTGCCCACCCAAGGTGGCCTCTGGGGTGTGGGACAAGGAGCCGGAGGCCTCTGCTTGGGGCCGGGCAGGTGGACGTTGCGGCCTGCCGGCAGTATGGCGGATGGGTGGACACCACGAGGAGCAAGAGCAGCTCTCTGGAGACCGGAGGCTGATTGCGGCTTAACCCAAGATGCCCCGCTCTCCTGAGACCCCGGAGAGACGGCCTCCGCAGGGGCTCCTCTGAGACTCAGTGCTTCGGCACCTAGCAGGCTGGTCCTCCACGACCAGCCAGCTTCCACTGCTTGTCCGCCACAACAACAGCGACAACACGACAGTAACTGCAAAGGGCGCTCTCCTTCCCCAAGTGCATTCACTCGTGTGCTCTCGTCCCCCTCAGTGCCCGCAGCCGCTCCTGACCCCAGCTCTGCGACAGAATCGACATTCCATGCTCTGCACTTCCCGCCAGGTGTAACCTCATCCAACTCGCCCAGTCCATTTACAGTTATTTATTTTTATTTATTTATTTATTTTTGGCTGCGTTGGGTCATTGTTGCTGCGCGCGGGCTTTCTCTAGTTGTGGTGAGGGGGGCTACTCTTCGTTGTGGTGCGCTGGCTTCTCTTTGCAGTGGCTTCTCTTGTTGCGGAGCATGGGCTCTAGGCGCACGGACTTCAGTAGTTGTGGCACGCCGGCTCAGTAGTTGTGGCTCGTGGGCTCTAGAGCGCAGGCCAAGTAGTTGTGGCGCACGGGCTTAGTTGCTCTGCGGCATGTGGGATCTTCCCGGACCAGGGCTAGAACCCGTGTCCCCTGCATTGGCAGGCGGATTCTTAACCACTGCGCCACCAGGGAAGTCCGCCTGGTCCATTTAAACTCAAAGTTCAGGACAACAGTGATGATGTGAGTCCTTCTACCCTGAAATGGCAAAATAAATGGAATAAGTAGAAAGATTGTGCATCCTCCCCGCAGGGAGCCTCCCAGATGGCTCACTTCCTCTTGGGGCTGCTCTCCTGGCCAGGTTCACTCCCCACGTCCAGCAAAGCCAAGTCCTGAGATTGCAGGCGGGAGAGACTGGGGAGTCTGACACCTTTCAGGGTGACCCAGCAAAGCCAGTGAGCCCTCCCAGAGTGGCGCAGCCCCTTCCCCTTTCTGCAGGCTCTTAGAAGGAGGTGGGCGCACCTGCATAAGGACCATCATTCTCAGAGGAAGATGGAGCTGGCAGAAACCCTGAGCAGAAAGGGGGGCTGCAGTTTCCTCAGGAATCATGGCACAGTCTCCCTTTCTTTCAGCATCAGGAAATCTGAACACAGATCTTCACATGGTAGTGTGAATTCTGGCTTCAGTGCAGATGTTAAGAGAAGGCCTGTCACCTTGGGCACAATAGCGGCTCCTGGACCAGCTGGATGCATCTATCTGCCTGCTCTGGCCTCGTTGTCCCTCTGGCCCCGTCTTCCCTGTGGAGATGAATCTTCCCTACCCTCATCCACATTCCACTTGCCACGGGCTCCTGCCTCCCCAAGGGGCTGGTGACCAGGGTGTAGGCTGAAAAGGCCCAGAGGCTCTTGGGTGTGGCGACCTTGATCACTGCAGAGCCCTCAGGGGGTGCAGGAGCAGGGCTGGGCGTGGAGGGTAAGTACAGGGATGAAAGCATGAGATTTCCTTCCTATGTTAACAAATCTCAGGCTGACTCAAGAACTGCTTAGACAAAACCCCCAAAGCGCAGGTGATAAATAGAGCTCTTATGACTCTAGTTTACATAAAAATTGAATATTTCTGTGACAGAACTAGCGGACAACTGATTAAGAGAGAAGACGTTTGCAATGGCTGAAAGCAGAGGATCTCAGGAAACCATGAGATTCCTCCCCACGTTGTCTGTGAAGTTCCTGCAAGTGACAAGAAAGGACAGTGGGGAATGTGCAAAAGGCATGAACGGACGTGTTACAGAAGAGGGGGCCAAGAGGCTCACAGACCCCTCAGGAGATGCTAACCCCCTCAGTCATTGGATATGAGTTGCAAGAGCCCAGCTGGACTTGGAGGGCTGTGTGTCCACCCCCAGGAGAGTGAAGAGGTGCACCGTGGCAGATGGCGCCAGGGCAGGACACGCAGCAGCTAGAGGCCTCAGGTTAGAGGTTCAAATAACATAACGTGGAAACCACGCTCCACGGGGCAAAAAGAGAAAAGTATTCAGGATGCCTTGATTCTGCAGATCTTGGAAGACTGAAGAGCAAAAACAGGCTGTAGAAGACTTCCAGCAATGCCTGGGATTGTTGCTGCAGGTCCCCTGGCCCTGGAATCAGCATCTTGTGCAGGCAGCTGGCCTTGACCTGAGAGACAGATGGTCATTTTCCAACATGTTTTCACCAGTGACCTGAGTACAAGCAGCATGGATGGCTATTAAGAGTGGCATGCTGAGTGAAGAAAGCAAAACACAGAGTGAGCTATGAGATGGGCATGCAGTTTTGTCATTTATGTCATTGAAAATATGCACACACGCGAGAAAACCCCACACACGGCCCAAGAACACACGCAAACCAAAGTATGCACGAGACCTACAGCATGAGTTCCTGGTGCTGGAGGAGGGCTGTGGAGATACAAAAGGGACATAAACATGGGAACAAATAAAAATAAGAGGTGAGCCTCATGTTGGCCAATGATGACACTGCACGTGGACCTCTGCCCAAAGGATAAAAAATGAAACGCACAAATCCAAGATTTGATACCAATCACACCCATCAGGAAGACTCAGTTACAAAGATGGAAAATTTCAAGTGCAGAGAGCACCACTGTGGGAACATGGATTAATGCAGACATTGTGGAAACTCGTTTGACTGATTCTGCTAAAGCTGAAACTTTGCATACCCTGGAACTCGGGGATTCCAAGGTCTATACCAACAGATCACCAGAAAACACAAATGAGGATGTGCATAGCAGCGCTATTGGTAACAGCCCTGAACTGGAAGTAGCTCATGGCCCATCAGTCGCAGAATCAGTAAATCATTCGCAATGTATTTACAAAGCAAGGACCTGCAGCTGCACACAATGATATTGATGAATTTCAAAAATTAGCATGGAGTAAAGTCAGTCAGACACAGAGAGTCCAAGAGGGAGGTTTTCACTGAGCTAGTGCTGAAACAGGTGAAATTGATCTGTGTAGTTAGCAATCAGGATGGCCATTGCCCTGGGGGAGCGGTTGGAAATGAAACAAACCACAAGGGTGCCCCGGGGTGCTGGTGACAGAGGTGTGTGCACTTTGTGAGAATATGTCCGAGCTGTTCATTTCTGTTAACTTTCAATAAAAAGGAAAGAAAAAAAAGAAAAGCAGTTTAAATTGTAGTAGTGATCTCGGGTGGCCTCGGCCTGCAGCAGCTTGAAGCAGGATTTTGGTTCCCAGCCAGAGACTGAACTCAGGCCGCGGCAGTGAGAGTGCTAAATCCTAGCCACCAGACCAGTGGCCTGTGACAAGGCCTTGGCCCGTATGGCTTTGCAGAAAATGAATTTCCACAAAGAAATGGAAAGTAGTGAAACAAAGTGTTTATTAGGAGGAAAAGGGCTAAGTGTGGATAGACACACGGGCAGACTCAGAGAGAGAGTCGTGCGCCCGTGGTAGTTTGACTCACTTATATGGGGCATTTCTTCCAGGTTTCCTTTGGCCAACCATCTTGCTTTGTCTGGTTCTGAGTCTGTATTTGGTTTATCTCAGGGTCCTTCCATGCGTGTGCGCACATCTCTTAGCCAAGATGGATTCTAGCGAAGAGGCCTATGGGTAGGTTGACATCACCTACTGTGGGGTGGCCCCCCCTCCCTTTTTGACCTCCACGGAGCCTTTCTGTGCCTGTGTAGTTGGGAAGGTCTCCTTGACTTCGAGAATGAGGAATAGTGGTCTTTTATCTCTTATCTGGGCAGGGCTCAGCTTCTCTTCCCTCCTGCTATTTTGGAGTTTCTGTCTACAGGGCATGAACTCCAGCTGCTCAGCCTGGAGCCTATCTATCTCCTGCCTCAGTAGGGCAAATAATAAGAGATCACACAGAAAGGTTTGCTTATTGACACAATATTAAAATACACTCAGACTGAGGGTTTCCCACATGTGGGGCTGGGGTCAGAATATAGAGATGGGTGACCTGTTGCCTGCTTGCGGCCCTGTACACCAATGCACACTGAGAAAAGAAATTTTCACATACTGAGGTATGGGGAAGTCATTCTGGCTTATACATGAGTTAACTTGAATTTTATGCTAACTAAAGCAGCCTGTTTGTGGCCTGTCAAACATACATTGTACATCTCATCTGCTTTAATTATTCAAGAAAAGAGCATCTCTGTCTCTTGACCAAAAGTAAAGACTGTCCATGTTAAAAATAAAGATTAAATGCCTCCCTTACTGTGATGCCAGTGTGTCCACATTTAATTTTTATGTGTGGTGAGAACCGACACTGCTCCATTACTGAGCTGCTATCCAGCTATGACATCTGCTCGGCCTTTTATTCGTTTGTTTTCTGTCTCTTGCTGGAGTCTTCCTGCACAGCCCTGCATCTGTCTTGTTTCTTTTCACATGTATTTGTTGGCTGTTGCCTTTGTAAAGAGAGATCTCTTCCTTTTGTTTCCTCCCTCAAACTAGTTTTTATCTATACATAGAAAAGAAGCTCCTCTAGCATGTGAATTTGTCACCAGCCACCTTATGGCTTTTATTATGGTTGCTAAGTTGTGTCTGGATTTCCTGAGCACATGGTGGCATCCGTTTCCAATACGATGGCTTTGTCTTCTTCTTCACAATTTTCAGCTCTTGTGTTCCTCTCTCACCTTAAATCAACATTTAATTAAAGCGGATACATAATGAGAATGTTTCTGGTATTTCACTATCAAGATTGGTGCTTATTTTTGGTTTAAGATTCTTTTTTATCATAATAAGAAAATATCCACTTATTATTAAGTGTTTCATAATAGGAAAATATCCACTAAATGTTTTAAAAATTTAATCAGGAATGGATGCTGAATTTTCTAAAATGCCATTTTAGCTTCTCTGCAGATAATTATGTGGTTTTCTTCTTTGACTTACTAATGTGGTGAACTGTGTGAATTGATGTCCTAATTTGAATTATCCTTGAGTTCCTGAGGGGTAAATCCTACTTGGCCGTGGTTTATTATTATTTTAATGAGCACTTGAATTAAATTTGTTAATATTTTATTGAGGCTATTTGCAGAGATATTCATATATAAGATTGCACATTTTGTGCCCCTGGATCTTGCCATGCACAGCGACGTGCCACCTGCATCTGCAGACTCTGCAGGATACAGAATTCGGTGCCCATCCAGGGTGTCATCCACTCTCCAGTGCAGTGTGCACGGGACAGCTTTTCATAGGGGGTGACTGGGTTTTGCTTGTTTTGTACTTTTCAAAGTGTGCTTTTCTTTTGGCGAATAGAGAGTATGGTGCTGGGGTTAAATCTTTTATTTAGATAAAACCTCTTAGGTGCCTTTGCTCACCTTGTCAGGCCTCAACTTCCTCATTTGTAAAGTGGAGATATTATCACACCTCTTTCGTAAGGCTGTTGGGGATTAAATGGATTAACAATACACACAAATTTCTAAAAACAGCATCTGGTACATAGTAAATATTATGTAAGTGTTGGCTATTATTATGATCAATACTATTATTCATTTGTTAGCTCCAGAGAATGCCAAGTTTAACTAGAGGAACCCAGAGCTGGCTCATTGTCTTTAAATGCTCAGAGCTTTGGAACTGGAAGTGTGTGGGGAAGGGCCTCCGATATACACTTGCACTGAGGTCTGCAGGTGGGAAAATCATAGAGGCCGCTGAGCTAGCCAGCAGACTTGGAACCAGTGTTTTCTTGCTGGTTGAAACCCTCTTTCTGTCCTCCCGCCGTTTGAGGCTGTCGGCTGCCTCGGTAACCTGGGTGCAAGTGCGGGTGAGTGGGACCTGCCACACGAAGTGGAGGTTGCCATGGCAGAGCTGTTGTTTCCAAGCCAGGGTTGAATTAACTCAGCGGCTAACTCCCAGGTCAGCAGATTTAGTCCTGTCCTGTAATATTCATAAAGGGCTTTGTCCCATCTGGTGGTGCCACCGAGTCTAGCCTTGAGCATGTGGGAACATCCCACCAAATAAACCGCTGCCCGGCAAGCCACGGAGCTGCAGGCCATAGATTCCTGCAGAATCGAACAGCACCCACACACATCTCCACGGAGACCTCAGCCAGATCACGTCTAGTCACAGAGAAATATTTTCCCCATCACAGGACACTTGGGCAGGGGTTTTAAATGGGTGGTGATAGAGCTTGGTTATAGAGCACCTGACTTGGAATCCTGGCCATGTGGCCGTGTCTGATTCTGCCTTACAGACTTAAGTGGTCTCTGCTCACTGAACAGATGGAAAAGTGAGTAGATGTCCAGAGACCGAGGGATGCGATGTGTACCCCCAGTGAGGGTGGATTCTCTTATCCCAGTGACCTGCAGAGATGATCTGTGAGAAAGGAGTCATTGAGACATCCACAGTGGGGACTGGGGAACAGGGGCAGGACAGGGAGAAGATACTACCCCATTCCTTCTTGGAGCTAATGATGATTTGAACCTGGATGCAGAAAACAACCCCAAGGAGGTAAATGGAATCTTACCACGAGGAAAGTGGGCATCAGGCCAGGGGAGTGTGACCAATGCCAGCCGGGGGTTCAGGTGGAGGGCTGTTTCCCTTGGGGCATGCGGCTGAGGCAGCAGCCTTCTTGGACAGGCTCTGTGGCTGGAGACCCTCTGGTTGGGTTTAGGGGTAAGTATCTGTTATATAATAAAGGATGCGTCTAGTCTTTGTCTTGGGATCCTGGCACAGAGCTTCTAAACCCTTAGAAATTCCTCGATGATAGGAGTGTCTTATTGTTAATGAGCCCTTGGACCACATATGAATTTATGCTAATGAGGTGACTCCTGATGGAACCGTAGATAGTTTCAGGATGGGGTGGCTAAGCCAGAAACACCAACCACGTGGTTAGAGGGTTGGGGCTTTGAGCCCCATATCAGCCAAACTTCCCAAATCTCCGGGGCAGGGGGAGAGGAGCAGCTGGAGATTCAATTGGTCATGCTGATGGCATAAAACTTCAACAAAAACTCTGGACACCAAAGCTCGGTGGTGCTTCCTGGTTGGTGAACATGTGGACGTGGTGGGAGATGAAGTAGCTTGATGTACAGGAGGAATACACAGAAGCTCTGTGTTTGGGACCCTCACAGACTTCACGCCATGCATCTCTTCATTTGGCTGTTCCTGATCTGTATCCTTTAGAATACAACTTAATCAGAAGCATAGCACCTTTTTGAGTTCTGTGAGCTTCTGGTGAATTACCAGACTTGCGGGGGTCATTGGGAAGACGTGGGATTGGTAGTCAGTTGGACTGAAGTATGGATGGCTTGGGAAACTCCAAAGTGCAGCTGGCCTCTGAAGTAAGGGAAGTCTTGTTGGGGACTGTGCCTTCTAACTTGTGGGGTAAAGTGCTAACTCTGGGTATTTAGTACCAGAATCAAATTGCAGTATACCAGCTGGGGTGGCAACAGAAGAGTTAATGTCAGGAAAAAGTGGAATTAGCTGAAATCACT
Source organism: Balaenoptera physalus (assembly GCF_965194825.1). Classification (NCBI taxonomy): domain Eukaryota; kingdom Metazoa; phylum Chordata; class Mammalia; order Artiodactyla; family Balaenopteridae; genus Balaenoptera; species Balaenoptera physalus. Next base: position 105,061,185 of record NC_138886.1, on the reverse strand, counting down.
GAAATTACCCAAATCACTGAAAAATGTGGTTTGCGGGGAGAAAGGATGAAAGGGCGGGGAGCAAGGAAGCTTTGACTCCTGAGTGGTCATGGGGTCTCTACCCATGGTATGGAGCAGCTGCTGAGCTGAGGTCAGTTACTGAAGGTAAGTGACTAATGGAATTTAGAGATAATGGATCCAAATTCTGGGCAGCTGGCTCACGGGATCTGTAAGGAAATGCAAAATAAAATGGAAAGAACAAAAGATACAGTCCCTTGGTTATTATTCTATGTGAGAGCTACAAAGAAAGAGAAAGGCCAAGCTTAGCTTGTGGCCAGGGAACTATAGCCTTGTGTCTCAGGGCCCCCACTGGAGGATATGCTGGGTATCCCAGATGCAGGCCTAACTCAAATTACAGCCTCTAGTCTCAGAGCCATTTCCAAAGGAAAAAGGCGTGCCGAAGCAACACATGACAAAGAAGGCTAGACTGATGGCCAAGGGAAGGCGGATAGATGAGGGGAGAGAGAGTTCAAGGGACTTGTGCCGTGGAGTGGAAATCCTGAAGTTATGAAGAAATGAGGTGAATAAAGCAGCTGTTAATGGTCCAAACAGAGGTCTTCTGCAGCATTCTCAGAGGATGACTGGACCAACAGGAGCCCCTGCTGGTTCGCCAACATCAAAGCAACAAAGCTGCTTTATTTACTCTAGCTTGGAGGAATTTGGAAAGGCCCAAGTCAAAGCTGGCAACAGGAAACCATACCTGCAATCACATGGGGTGATGGTCCAGCAATTGAATCAAGAGAAAGAGTGACAAAAAGGCCAGGGTTTCTTGGTTCAGTCCCTTGCTGGTGACCCAAAGCCAAATGCATATGAATATAAGACGGTCGGGGGGCAGGGAAGTTTCTGGGACTCTGTGACACGGGAGCCCATGGACCGTGGTACCAAAACCCATTGGTGGAGTCCCAACAGGTGCTATAATAACACAGAGAGAATATAGGACCACAAGTGTTGATAAAGCGGAAGTTTGGATGAAATTTGGGATGTAAAACATAAATGTGAGGAAGTTGTGTCTCCTTCACCTGAATGCTTTCTGGGCATGAGCATAATGTCTGGCTGGGAGGGGGTGCACTTCCCCTATTTGGTACTGTAAAGCAAAAACCTGTTGGTTAAGTCCTGTAGTCAGGAATGCAAGGGTTGATGGATTAAGGTGAAGATTTGGTCAAAACTGGGCATGTCTGCATAGGCTTTTTGTGAAGTGGCTGCATCTCTTTTACCTGCATATGTGGTGGAGGTGGATATTTCCTCCCCCCCAGAATTGTAAAACAGAAGGCAGGTACATCTGTCCTTCAGGCAGTATTGATTGGACATGTCGATGGGAACCAATAAGATGCTCGAGCCCTCACAGGTTGTTAATTTCAAACAGTATAGAATAGTGGCTGGAGTGCTGATGTGAACAAATTCTCTGTAGAGTCAGTAGCCTTGTATCAGGTGTAGACTGGGGCTTACGATAAAAGCCCATGAGTGCCACCCAGTGACATCTATTGGGACTTTGGGCTAGAGAATTTCCATTTGAGGGGCAATGACTAGCTTGTTATCAGGCATGAATTGAAACTGCCCTTATGACTGAAGGACTTAATCTTGAAATCTGAAATTCCCTTGATGTCTTGGGTAATGTCTGAGAAATGCTCCTGTAGAGAGGTCAATGCCCAGAAGAGTTCCATAATAAAATGGAAATTGTTTACCTAGGATCATGCTACCAGGGGAAATGTAGTTACTCACTGTACTCACAAGCAAGTTGTCAAACTCCCGGAAATGGAATGTGGAGTAGAGGCTGCCAGGCCTGGGGGAAGGAGAAACAGGGAGTTGTCATTTAATGGGTATGAAAAGTTCTGGAGATTATTGCACAAGAGTGTGAATATCCTTAAAACTGCTGAGCTGTACACTTAAAAGTGGTTAAGGTGGTACATTTTATGTTTGGAGTATTTTACCATAATGAAAAGAGCAAAAGATCTGTAGACACATTTCTCCAAAGAAGATATACAAATGGTCAATTAGTACATGAAAAGGTGCTAACGTGACTCATTATTGGAGAACTGCAAATCGAAACTACTGTGAGATACCTCTTCACAGCCACTAGGCTGGCTGTAATAGATGACAGATGGTTAGTAACAAGGTTGGGGAGGATTGCAGACACTGGAAACTTCACAGTGCTGCTGCGGGTGTAAGGGGATGCAGCCTCTTTGTACAACAGTTTTTTAGTTTCTTTAAAAAGTTAACATAGGTTTACATATGGTCCAGCAATTCCACTTGTATGTATATACCCATGAGAAGTGAAAACATATGTCCGTGGAAAAACTTGTGCACAAATGTTCATAGCGGCATTATTCAAAAGAACCAGACAGTGGAAACCATCCAAATGCCCATTAATTGATGATCGGATAGTTAAATGTGGTATATGTGTACATCGGATTATTATTCAACAATAAAAATTATTGCAGTACTGACACATGATACAACATGGATGAACCTTAAAAATATTATGCTCAGTGAAAGTAGCCAGTCACAAAGATTATGTATTGTTTGATTTCATTTACATGAAAATGTTCAGACATTTGACATCCGTAGTGACAGAAATAAAGTGGTTTATTAAGACAGCGATAGGGGAAAGGAATGTGGGGAAATCATTATCATGCATCTGCTCTGCTGGAGATCTGAGGGGAGAGGGCCAGCTCTCAATTGACAGGACTTGATAGCTCGTGGGAGAGGCAGTGATTGTACAAGAATAAGCAATAAGTAAGCCCAACATTTGCCCACTGTGTTGAGTGTAATAAAGGAAATAGAACGTGAGAGGTAGGTTTGGGGGGAGTGGCTTCCTTACATAGTTATTCATTGGGGGGGCCCTGAGAAGAAGAGTTTTCAGCTGATCTGGATGGAGGGAGGTTGCCAGCCTGGTGGGAGTGTTTTCTGGACTTGAAAGAGTTCCTGCAAAGACTGGGGGAGGAGCTCCATGTGTTCTGCAAACTTGGGTGGAGGTCCTGGCAGGGGCTGGGTGGTTTGAGCACAGGTGCCTTCACCTGAGGGCAAGAGCCCGAGGACAGAGATTTCATTGCCATTCTGGGTGATGCACGTCAGATGACTTATTTTAAACCATTTTTTTTCTTGTAGAATTCCTTAACTGATTTTTAAACCGTATTTTGAAGCTTAAAAAAGATTACCCAAAGACTTGGTGTTAAGCTCGCCTTTCATTCTTGTGATTCAGGTGAGGGAGGGAGGACGCTGTGTTGAAGCGTGGGCCGTCCCACCCGCCACCACCACGCGGCACCTGTGCCCCCTGGCCTGGGATGTCGTCGCCGCCTACTGGGCCCTCCTGAGTGGGAACCACAGGTGGGACTGGGGCGAACCTGGGTCTCTCCACTTTCACACCTGCTTCAGCAGCTGGCTCCTCCTTTCTCATTTTGGCGGCTCCTGGCTGAAGTGCGTGGAAGAGTTCCAGGTGCCCTGGAAGGATTCTCTTCAACTCACACCTTCTTGCGAGGGAGGGGTCCCCCCAGAAATGGGAGACAAGGCAGAGCTCCGCTCTTTGTGGGACTGTGGGCAGCTTGGAGGTCCTGGGCAGCAGGAGGCGAGGTGGTCTCTGCTCCCTCTGGGGCTGTGTAGGTGCAGGCACCTGAGGCCGTGGGCCTCCTCGGGACCCTGCCCTGCCATGCCCCTGCCAGAATGTCTCCATGAACGGCTTCCTCTTGACCTGGCCACGTAGAAGGAGTTCCAGCAAAGAGGGGTCAGCCGTCCCTCCACCTAGCGGTAGGTGGGGTTTCCCATCTTCCCACCTGAAATGTGTCCTGCATCCAGGCTTGTGGTGGGGACCCCCTGAGCAGAGGCTGAGGTAGGGGCCTCATGACCCTCATTTGATAGTCCAGGGGCAGCTGAGATGCTGTGGGGGGCAGCGGGGTAGGAGGGCGGGAAGGCGGGCAGGGGCCTGGGGGCCCAAGGCCTGGGGCGGGGGGCACAGACGGAAGTAGGAGAGAAGGATGGTCTCAGAGGGAGGGTGAGGGAGAGCAAATGGGGGAGGGGGTGGGAGGAGGGGAGGATGGAGGAGGGCGGGGAGAGGAGGGGAAGGAGATAATTGTGCAGAAACATGTTGAAACACATAAATGTTGCACCACGAGGGGGAGTACCTGTCAGAATCCTGGACGAAGTGAGAGATTGAACTGCATGGATTTCTGAACAATTCTTGGCATTAGGATGAAGAATGGACTCCCCAGTTCTTTTCCTTTATGCTTATTTCCGCTATTAATGGCTTTTCCTCACGCTTCCATGGCTTACTGCAGCCTCGAGGTCTGAGTCATACTTTAAAGTAAGAGTCGGCCTGAACACAGTCTCTGTGACGATGCTGTGTTGTTTCTGAGGAGAAATGTGGTGGTTTTGGCTCTGAAAGTGCAGGGGACCCAGCTGCCGCCTGCTCAGCGTCACGTGGGTCTGAGGCCACACCTTGTGCCCCGCGGTGAAGCTGTCATCTCCTGCACGAGGATGGGGTGTGCAGGCAAGCCCGGGGGGCATCGTGTGGTGCGGGGGCTCCAGGCCGGGTGGGGTGGACGAACCTTTTGCTCCTTCCCACCCCTGAGAGCCCACAAGACCAGCTGGTGTGGGAGTGTTTGTGGTGCTTCCCTAGGCAGGGGCACAGACACTCTACAAGGACATTGGGGAAGTCTCTTTGTGTGAGGCCTCAAGGAGAACGCGGGGCCTGAGGGGACCCTGGTGACCCTGAGTACTGGGCTGGCTGCTGCATAGGCGGCCGCTGTCAGAGCCTCGGGCCGTCCCCATATGGCCACCACTGCCGATCCAGTCCCCACGGGGCTCTGAGTTCAGCCTTGTCTTCACAACTGAGGTGGAAGGTGGGAAATTTGTAAGGCATCACTTAAAACAGCTAAGAATTTGGGAACTGATCGCTCTGAAGGAAAGTCAGGGGTGGAATAGTCCCTCGAAAAGTCGTGAGAATGCAAAGGGCAGGTGTTTTTAATTTATAAGGGGAAACGGGATTCAGTTACAATGAAAGTAACTGGACACAGGGTACGGAACATCCTTGGCCAAGGGAGGGGGTCCCGGACCCCGGTGGACCAGGAGAGCCTGGCACAGCACGTCTCTGGTGTGTGGCTCCCCTTGCTGGGGGTTGGGGGTGGTGGTGTCTGGAGTGCCCATGGCCCTGCCCAGGGTCTTTGTAGGAGGAAGGTGTGAGTTTGAAAAATGTGGGTACACATGATGCAAAAAGAGAAATGGACCTCTATTGACCATGATTTGGTCATGAAAGTTATTTATTAATTATAGGAAATTTGGAAGATACAAAAAAAGGACAGAGGGCTTCCCTGGTGGCTCAGTGGTTAAGAATCCGCCTGCCAACGCAAGGATCATGGGTTTGAGATCCCACATGCCGCAGAGCAACTAAGCCCATGTGCCACAACTACTGAGCCTGTGCTCTAGAGCCCGTGAGCCACAACTACTGAAGCCCGCGTGCCTAGAGCCTGTGCTCTGCAACAAGAGAAGCCACCACGATGAGAAGCCCAGGCACCGCAACGAAGAGTAATCCCCGCCCTCCGCAACTAGAGAAAGCCACGCACAGCAACAAAGAACCAAAGCAGCCAAAAGTAAATAAATAAAATAATTTATTAAAAAAAAAAAAAAAAAAAAGGACAGAAAGAGAATAGAAATAACCTGCAGTCCCACCACTGGCCAGCACATCAGTGCGGTTCCTTTCTCCTAGCTTCCAGGTGTGGACGTCTGGAGGCAGACCCGAGGATGCTGCAGGGCTGGCCTGTGACGTGTCCACACTGCCCCCTCGCGGTCCCTGCGCTGGCAGCCATCTCCACCGTCAGAGCGGTGCACACAGAGCGCATCTCTTGACTTCTTCAGTGCCAGGAGCCAGCCTGGAGGGTCAGCCTCAGAACCTGGAATTCATGGAGGGAGCCTAGAGTCCAGGGCTTTAAGGGGGCCTCCTCAAGGAGCTCCAGAGAGGTGAGTTGCATCCAGCTTGTCAGGGCAGCAGAGGACAGTGGTGGACGGGGCAGAGGGCCCGCCTACGCAGAGCCAGGCCCTGCAGGTGGTGGGTGGGCAATCCAAGTCCATGTCATCCCGACAGTCATTTCGGGGCGGGGACCAAAGACTGAATTTCTTGCTATGTATGTGTGTGTGTGTGGGGGGTGCTTTTAGAACATCAAGATTTGGGCATATGGGCAAATGTGACACATTTGTCCCTGTCAGAAGGCAAAACTGGGGGATACACACAGGTGGTCTCTGTCCCTTCCTATTACCACCCCACTGATGCTGCCTTTCCATAGCCCAGCATGCCAACGCCTCAGGGTGTCAGCTGGCCTTTCTTCGCTTTTCTTCAGTAGATAAAATGCAGCTAAACATGGCTCCCCTCCTCCGCCTCTTCCTTTCTCTCCTCCCCTCCTCCTCCTCTTCCTCCCCCCCTCCTCTTCTCCTCTCTTCTTTTTTCTTCTTGTTAAATTTTGAAGAGATTTTATTTTTAAAATTTAAAAACTTTTTATTTTGAAATGACTTTGGACACTTAAAGTTGCAAAAATAGCACAGAGACTTCCCATCTGTTCCCCTAGTGTTAGCATCTTGCATAGTTATGTGATGATGGTCAAACCAGGGACTTTGCCTCGATGCAGCACTGTGAACAAGTCCATCAACCTCATTCATCCACCTCGATGCAGCACTGTGAACAAGTCCATCAACCTCATTCAAATTTCATCCATGGCTCTGCTGATGTCTTTTTCTGGGCCAGGGCCCAGCCCAGTCTCACATGTTACCTTTAGTTGTCAAGTGTCCTTGATCTCTTTTAGTTCGGAATGTTCCTCTGCCTTTCTTTGTCTTTCACGACCTTCAGACTTTTGAAGAATAATGGCCAGAGTTTGTCACATGTCGCTCAATTTGGGCTTGCCTGATGTTTTCTCACAATTCAATTTACGTCATGCCTTTTTGGTGAGAATACAATATGCGACAGTATCCCCTTCAGTGCATCGTATCATGAGCCCCATGACGTCAGTGTGCCATCACTGGTGGTGCCGACTTGGATCACCTGTTCAGGTGGGCCTGCCAGGTTTCTCCTCTGGGAGGTGATCTTCCCCTTTGTAATTAGTGCGAGTCTCAACACTGGCCTTTGAATGCACTGACTTTCACCGTCTGACAGTTTAGTCTTCCAGGCCCACCATTGCCCACCGCTTCTGGAGGACCTTCTGTCTTCAGGCCCTGCAGGGAAGGACAGATGGCAACTGGAACAGTGCGGAAGTGGGGAGGCCTGTGCAGGATGGGGCTTATCTTCAGTTCCTAATCAATGAGCTCCAAAATGGGGGGCAGGGTGTAGTTAAGGACAATCAAAGCAACTAGTACCACTCTTTTTTTTTTTCTTAATAGTGAGTGTGGGTGATTTTAAATGAGGTCACTCTCCTGTTAATCCATTTATTTGCAAATGCCTTGTTTCCAGATCAATAAAAGCATATTTTGAATGGACTTTATTCCACAGAGCACCTGGTGACATATAAGATTTTCTCTACAGTTGGGAAGGTTCTATTTTTTAGAGGTGATCCCATCTTGTCACGGGCAAGATGACAAGAGCTGTGGCTGGTGTCAGTGAACGTGAGCCTGTGGCGTTTGGCATATGTCCTTACAGGAGGCCCTGATTTCTTTTCCTGTTAATCCCTTCTTCTCAGAGTTCCCTCTCAGTTCTCACTCACTGGTTCTGTCATCCCACACCTAGATTCTGGAAGAATATTTGAGTTGCAGAGAGTTTTGCTCTTTGCTACTCTGTAGCCACATCTTTCTAAAAAGAAAGAGACTTTTTTTGGGGAAGGGTAAGATTAAATTGCTCATTAAAAGAGCAGTTTAAGTGAGGGAATTGCACTGTTAGCTTTTGCTGCATGACAAGCATCCCAAAATTTAGAGGCATAAAACAACAACCCATTTTCTTCTGCTTACAAGTCTAAGAGCCTGTCAGGCCAACTCAGCGGTCTCTTCTGGACTCTTCCATGCATCTGTGGTCAGAGGGCAGGCGGGCATCTGGGCAACTTGGTTCTGCCCCTTGTGGACATTAATCCCCCAGCAGGCTCACTTGGGCTTGTTCCCATGGAAACTTGGGGATGCCAAGCGGATGCAGCTCGGTTCAAGTCTCTGCTTGCATCACATTTGCTGTCTTTCCACTGGTGGCTCTGTGCAGAGTCAATGTGGAAGAAGGCTGCCTGAGGGTGTGAACGTAGGGAGACAAATTATCAGCCACGTTTGCAAGCCGTCTCCCACGAGTGAGGTGCGAACATCACTGCTTATATGGCATTAAGCACCAAATTGTTAATAAAATAATGAGAAAGCAATTCCCTCTTCATTTTATTATGTGTATGTTACACAGCTCTGTCCTTTCTCAAATGTGTGCGTGTTGCAAATAAAGACACAACCCAACACATCAACAAAGATTTCCATTGAGAAACTAGTTCCTTAAGTTTTTGGAGCCAAACACACCACTTAAAACATAGATGGAGCTGAAATTCTGTCATTGTCTTGGAAAACTGGTCAGTTCTGTGCAATTATGCTAGATGATTTTTTTCCTGAGAAGTTATATTAACAACCTTTTGAATCCAAGCAAATGCCTTATGGTTATATGCACAGTTTTCTCCAGGAACCACGTTCACTCCCATGGCTGGGAGTCTCACTTCTTGGGTTTTTGTTGCATAGTTTCCCTGAACACGTCCCAGTCTTGTGCATAAATGAGGTGGCAGCAGCAGCAGCAACAGCACATTACAGACGAATTCACCTCTCTAGCAGGTGTCCAGAAATACTAGGAGAAAATATTCCCCCGCATTGATTAGAAAAGTAATAAAGTAACTAAAGTCAAGACATTTCATTTCGAATCTATATCATGATTGACATCAAACTTTTCCAGGTGTCTGCATCAGCTCCCACCTTCCCCTCCCACCTGGGTTTTGTGCCTGTCTCCAAGGGTTTGCCTTCACCCGCCCTCTGGAGGCCCTGCCCTCTGGCCTCTGTAAATGTAATATATGCCTTTACCTATAATTGCTGCCCTTCTCCTTTCTGCCCTTTCACGTGCAGATTTTAGCTTGGTCATCATTAAGAATATTTACTTATTGAAATTAATAAATATTTATTAATGTAAAACATACTTGTGATTGAAATTATTAAACACAACTGAAAGTCTCAAAATGAAAATAATGGACCCCTTGACCACCTTCTCTGTACCCTAGCCATGCTTCTAGACAATATGGTTATACTGCTATGTCTTGATTTGATCAATTTTAGGCATTTTCGATGGGTTTTCTATAATCAGATTTTCTTCCATGTCTTCTCTGACTTCTTCCAGTACAGTTGGGTCAATAATCAATATTTACATTACTAGTATAGCTGTGTAAATATTGTTCATTGAGGCCCCAGGTGAACATTTCCTATTTTATGGAGTTTTTGTTTCTCTTGAAGTTTGTAATTGCTTCTTTTTTTCCACTTGTATAATTTTTTATTCACATATTTTTATATTGTCCCCAAAGGTTTAATTTTTATCATTTGTTCTCCTTTTCCCCCACTAGTTTTACCTTCCAAATACTTCTACAGCTCACTAAATCTGGACTATTTGCTCTCTAGGCCCATGGCACATTTTTCATACTGGAGCTTCCCCTTACTCTCCTGGGTTGGACCCACTGTTTCTTTGCTCCCTTGTCTTCCTAATTTTGCGAGAGATTATCTCCAGTAGCTCCTTAAGGAAGGTGCAAGAAAAGTCAACTTTGTGAATCGTTATATGAACGAAAATGTCTTTAGTCTATTTTTACTTATGACTGATATTTTGCTGAATTTATGATTCCAAGTTGAAGATAAATTTTCCTCAGAATTTTTAGGTAAAAAAATAATACTAATACAAGGTGACATAAGAACCTCATCATGCAGTGTTATATGGAGGCTGTTCTACATAAGCCTTAACTCTAAAGTTACAGATTCATAGATGTTCTTAGTTCCACCCCCGTTATACAACCGATCACCTGATTGCTTCAATACTGAGCCAGAGCTTGATGCTTCAGAATGGTTAGTCTTTACATGTTGAAGATCTCTGCTAGATGATTTGTGCCTATCATGACATCTAGCACATCTTTGCCTTTATAAAAAACAGTATTTTGTCATTTTCTCAGCAGGTTTTTTTTTTCTGTTATTTTTGTTAAGAGATCCCCCCTCTCTGTGATCATCCTTTCTCTCCTTTTAAATTAGAACGAAGAGTCCATTTCTGAACAGATCTGAAGAATTGCAGCAGCTCATGTTTTTGTTCTCAGTTTTGCTGGCAGCCTGGTCAGGGATGGGTGCAGCATTGCTGCCAACAGCCCATGGTGACCCTGTACGTGGAGGGGCCAGGGGATACGGGCGCATCTGGGTGAGGGCTGTGTACACCCTCCATGGAGCTGCGGTGGAGAGAGGAGCCCAGAGCCAGACAAGGAGAGTACAGAGCTGCACAGGAGGGTGGGGTGTGAGGAGGTTCTCCTGAGCGGGTCCTTCCTGCCCAGTGATTGAGCCTGGCCACCAGGCAGGTGTCGGCTCCCAATCCATTGCTGGAGGGAGAGATGGGGGAGAATAAAACTTGGTTTGTGTGATGGCATCAAACTAATTCTAATTTTGAATTTAAAAAATCCACGCTCTGACCCCTGAAGCACAAATGGATTTAAAACCCAGGCAGAGAACAGCCTCTTCTGTTACTAAAAGAAACTGCAAGTTGACTTCCCCCTCAGACACTATTTGTCATGTCTTCTGCATGTCCCAGACAGACAAGCCTCTCACTGAAGCTTCCTGGGAGGAGCCAGGGTCTCCCAGCTCACAGAGGAGGGCAGCCAGTCCTGGTCTCCATGTCCTGGGTGTGCCTTTTTTGGTCCCTGCCCAGCAGGGGGTGCAGGTGATCCTCCTTGGGTGCATTCAGTGTCTGGAGCCAGAAGGAGGCCAGATGTCTCACTGAGTGCCTCCCTGAGGGTCTCCAGCACTGGGAGCCGCTCCCTGAGACGTCTGTGCTCAATGTCAATGGGAGTGAAGTGTCTACAGTAATTTTCCTGTGTGGATTCTGGGATGCTTCGCCGTTCCTTCCTTAGTGGCACCTCCTGGGGATAGAAGGGGGTCGGGTGGGGATGGGGGGAAAGTGGAGAATGGAGGTAGGTGGGGATGGGGGACAGGTGGAGACACTGTCTGCACTGTGAAGACCCACAGCCTGTGTGAGCCAAGCCAGGGAGGGTGACCCCGGCTCCCAAAGACAGGCGGCAGTCAGGGCTTTAGCAGAAAGTGGCAGGATGCTTTATGTGCCTTTACAGACTTCTTTCCCGAGGGTGATATGAAAGCGTGTGACCTGGTTGGGCAAGAACTCATTCCTTTATCCAGCCATGCTGACTTCTTTAGAGGAACTTGGCTAGCTTAGGGGCACCTGGGTCACACTCCCCTCCAAAAAGGGACGTTGCCACCAAACAGCCCGGGGAGGGACGGGTTCTGGGAGTGAAGAGGGCTTCCCTGGCCCAGCATGGGGCTGAAGCCGGTAGTGGGGGGGAGTCTCTGTGGCTTCACACAAAGAGCTGCAGGAAGGCAGCCTGTTCCATTCCTCACCCGCCACTTATGTCACAGGGAAGGAGGATTATAGTAATGGGTGTTCTTGTTACTAATGCAAAGCTACTGCTATTACAATTAACCAACCAACAAACCACCCATCATTATTGAGCACCACTGTCTGCCAGGCAATTGATAAACGTTTTACAAGCATCACTCATGTAACCTTCATAACAGCCACGTGACACATGCTCCTCATTTCACAGACAGGACACTGAAGCTCAGAGAGGTTAAGTGACTCCTGCAGGGTCACATAGCAGAAGCGTCTGATTTCAGAGCCTTCTGCCGCAACCTCTATCGCAGGGTGGTAGCTGACCTGGTCCATGCTTGCTGGGGTTCCTCGAGCTTGCGGCCAAACATGATGAGTCGTGGAGAGTGAAAGCCCTTCTCTGCCTATGGTGACATCTGCTCTGTCCCAGACGTACTTTCTCTAGGACCTCATTTCTTTGCTTCTGCTACAGCTTAGGGACAAAGGCAAGTTCTTTATTGAAAAGCTGCCAGATGTGGCCTTGCTCCTCCAAATGTTTGGTGTACCTGCAAAGTAAACATTCATTTTCTCCCTCCTTTGCTTCAGAAGCTGCCTTCTGTTTCTCTTACCCCACCACGCAGAGCAGCGATGGCCCTGTGCTTCAGCACGGGTGGAAACTTGCTTGGCCCCTTTCTCACTTGGGGCACATTTTACTGGCTTCCTGTCTCTTCTGGAACCCAGTGTCTAGACTTCAGGATGGCCACAGTTTCTACTTTGAAGGCCAGTCTTCATTGAACGTTAGTGATCGCTGACAGCTCTGTGTTGAAATGACCCTGAGACATGGTAGGATGGAGTTCTGGGTTCCACTGTTAATGTCTGTCATGGTCAAAGGATAGGAGGTGGTGGCAATTGTACTGACAGGCTATGGCCCTTTCTAAGAAGTGACAGGCTTCAGTGAGGTGTAGGAAAGTAGGTCATTCATCAAATTACTGCCATAATGTCTTTGGAAATGATGGCCGAATGAGCCCCCACTGTCCGCTTTAATCGTCTCTCCTGGACAAGTGTCGTGGTGACAGGGAACCTGGGTTTGCCTCCGTCACAGGGGCACAGGAGACCTGGAGCAGCCCTTGCCCCAGCTTCATCATCACGGCCACATTGTTTCAACCACAAGTGCGGAAGTCGGGGCCACGTCCTGGGAGCTCTGGCTCCTTTCTGCTTACTTCCCCCTCTTGAGGGCATTCCAGCTGCTCCGATTCTCCACCATTTTAGCATCAAATATACAGAAACATTGAGAGCGAGCACCCAGACGCCTACCACCGGATTCTACAAAAATATTGAATTCTTTTGTTTTTGTTTTCCGTATCTAGCCATCCATCTCCATATTGATCCACCTCATATTTTTAATTAATTAAACTCCACACTTTATTTGGATTTTTAAATTTTTAAATTGTGGCAAAATACACATAATATAAAACTTACCATGTTAACTACTTTTAAACGTACAGTTTAGTGGCATTAAGTACGTTCACGTGGCTGTGCGACCACCACAACGTCCGTCTCCGGGACTTTTTCATCTTCCCAAACTCAAACTCTTTCCCTATTAAACACTAAGTCCCCATTCCCTCTCCCCCTACTAAGCACTGTCTTACTTTCTGTGTCTATGACTTCACTACTCTAGGTCCCTCATATGAGTCCCTCATACACATACACATCTTTTTGTGACTGGCTGATTTCACCCAGCATGATGTCCCCAAGGTTCAACCATGTGACATGGTTTCCTTCCTTTTTAGGACTGAATAATTTTCCATTGCATGTGTATACCGCATTTTGTTATCCATCCCTCTGTCGGTGAACACTTGGGTTGCTTCCATATCTTGGCTATTGTAAATAATGCTGCTATGAATATAGGTGTACACATATCTTTTCAAGTCCCTGCTTTCCTTTCTTTTGGGTATGTACCTAGGAGTGGAATTGCTGTGATCCACCTCATTTTTTGAAGCATTTCAAAGAAAGTTACAGACATCCATTCACTCCACCAGGACACTTCATCATGCCTACTTCTACTTTACAGTTCTCTCTTTTTCTCCTTCACAAATCTTATCTAAACCATCCAATGAGTTTTGACAAATGCATACACCTGTACAGCTCAAACACCACCGAAATATGGAACATCTCCATCACTCCAGAAAGTTCCCTTATGTCAGAGTGTGTTTGTGTACACAGTGCAGGGAATTTTTTATTTATACTGATTTCAGAAGATGAGAAAACCCAGATTTCTGATCAGATGATACAAAGGTAGAATTAAAGGCAGCTTTGATAGCTATTACATGTGCCTTGTCATCAGTGTCCACCAGCTTTCACATAATATCTTTCTGGTTCATTTTGTTGTGGGTTTAGTTTAGTGAAGGTACTAAACTCTATACACTGTGTATGTATAGGTTGGGTTGAATGTGTGCTCCTCCCCCCAGACTCCTGGTACCTGAGAATGTGACCTTATTTGGAAATAGGGTCACTGCAAATGTAATTAGTTAAGATGAGGTCATACTGGAGCAGGGTGAGCTCTAATCCAATACGAGTGGTGTTCTTAAAAGAAAACATTAGGACACACTGGGGGAAGGCAGTCACGTGAAGTCAGAGAGACCAGGAGAAGGTGGCCGTGTGAAGACTGAGACAGATATTGAGGGATGTGGCTACAAGCCAAGGAACAACAAGATGCTGGAAGAGGCAAGGAAGGATCTTCTCCTAGAGACTTCAGAGGGTGCACAGCCCTGCTGACACCTTGATCTTGGACTTCTGGCCTCTAGAACTGTGAGAGTATAAATTGCTATTGTTTAAGCCACCAGGTTTGTGGTACTTTATTTCTGCAGCTATAGGAAACAAATACAATGACTGACCATGATGTGTTGAAACTAACCTCAGAGAGGACCCAAAAAGGGCTTTCTTGGTTTTTGTCCAACAGATGTGGAGGAGTTGTTACCTTTAGGTTAAAAAAAAAAAATAGAGACCTTGTGAGAATTCCACAGGTTGAGGAAATCTAATCACAGCACTACAAATACAGTGGCTTAGCAGTATAATTCTATGTTAATTGACTCACTGTTGTCCAAATTCATTGGGTATTTATGTTCTTAGATATCTCCATCCCTATATCCTGAATTCCTGACTATGAGAGAACTTTTGTCCAAATGTAAAATCCCTGCAGATACTCAGACTGTGTGGTCACACGCAGATGTGCCATGCTCTACTTTTGTTATTTTACTACTGACATCCTTCTGAATGGTCCATGTTATCTTATTACCTTTTCTTTAAAATCTTCAATAATGAATAAAAGTGAGCAAGAGCTGTTAAAACAAGTCTTGTCTCTCTCCAGATTGCAGAGACTTCCTTGAACGGGGAGATAATACATTTTCACAAACCGCCCCCCCTTCGGCCTGCAGAAATTAGTGGAAAAGATGCCCAAAAATATCACACAAAAGAAATAAGTTATGTTTGGATCTGTCTGCCCTGCTGGGCTGTGGGGCAGGTGCTGCTAGGCCTCAGATCCTGCTCTGGGGGCTGGCAGGAAGGTGGCCAGCCTGCGAGCAAGCGGATGTCACCATGAAACCAAGCAGACCTACGTAGAGGCCTTCCCAGTGACAGAATCCCCAGAGTTCCCTGCTTACTGATGACTAGGAAAAAGACTATGGGAATATACTGTGGCATCCTAAGCCATCGATGAGTAGAGAAAGAAACAAGCCTCAGCAGTTGATGATTGGAGAAACAAAGGAATGCAGAAACAAAGATGAGGCAGTCAGGCACAGAAATAACCATAACTTAAACGATAGGTCGGCTCCAAGGACTCCTAGTTCTGTCTCAAAGGTAAAGATAAAGTCTAACGCACATACCTCAGTTGTCTTACAGAAACAAGATCTCAATCAGATGGAGAGTGGTGACCATGAGGAGACCACTCCAGACCAGCTGGAGCCTGAAGATTGACAATGCTGACCCCTGTGACCTCACCTGGTTACCTCGCCACCCACCAATCAGAAAACTGTGCACAAGCTGATTATTGTTCCCCATGACCCTCTCCCTCACTCTGTCTTTATAAAGTCTTCCCTGAAAGCCATCTGAGACTTTGGGTCTTTTGAGCATTAGCTACCTGTTCTCCTTGCTTGGCACCTTGCAATAAATGCTATACTTTCTTTAACCACAACCAAGTGTCAATAGCAAACCCAAGTTTGGTTTGATAACAACCCTAGAAAATGGGTCTCTTGCTGTGGACTTAGATGGTGTTGCCCCAGAATACTATATAGATACACATACACAGACACACACACACACACACTGTGGATTCACTGTGTTGTCCGCTTTACTCCTGGCATGTTTGTGCCCCCACCATCCCACCCACACTGTCCCAGTCAGGACACACAGCACAAACCTGCCATGGACAACAGGTCAGGACATGCTGACCACCAGCTATGTGAAATGTTCCAATAAAGAAAGTAATTCTCCACTCAACCTGTGGGCCCCATGGGCAGTTCTGACTGCCAACCCTCTGAGATCTCCGCAGGGGCTGAGGGAGGGCTCCATGTCAGCCACATGGGTTCCTGCAACAGGATTTTGTTGATCCTTTCGTGATTCTGAACTTGGGATGTTTCTTAGTATTAACAGCAAAACGTCTTCCTTCATTGCAGGCAGAGGATGAGCCCATGATATCATTGTGGTGTGTGAACCAGCTTCGCCACATGGAGGGGTGTCTGTGGACCAAGTCTGTTCTGTGTTGGTGGGATTTTAGCTTCACTTTGGATTCTTCCTTTTTACTTAGTATGTCTTCACAAAACTCACCTATAAAATGATGCAGTTATACTTTATGTAATTTCAAAATTACATATTACATATAAAATTTATGTATTTTTATATAAAATAAAAAGTTAGGTTTCCTGGAGGAAATTGCCCCCTCGTGCTGGCCACCCTCTGTGCCTTGTTCATGCACCTTGGGGCCAGCATGCCCTGCAAGCAGGAACAGCTCTCCACCACAGCATGGCTGACGTTCACGCACAGAGGCAGGGAATGCAATTTAAAAATTGAAACTGTGACTTAAGTGGGAAATGGCGATGACATCCTGGCATTTGGGGGTATGTTTCAAAATGATTTTGTCAATTTAGGATGGAATTCTAACCCCAAGTGGGTTGGGACCATGAGCAGGAGTTGGTAAAAATACAAGTGAGCCCCTGACACTGTGGGAAAGGTCAGCGGCTCAGTGTGTTTCCCAGGATAGTCCCTCCCAGGCCTCAGCTGCCAGCCTGAGGGGGAAGCGTGAGCAGTTCCATAGAGCAGAGAATGCTAGTGTCGGCTAGTAAACACGGCAAATGAACAAAAGTGTGTGCTTTTAATGTAAAGCTGTCCCCTCAACCCTCCAAAAATCTGACTTTGGGAGAGCAAGGAGCTGGGCCGTCGGGAGGCCTGGGGTAGCCGCATGCCCAGCTCACATTTGAAACATGTTTAACGGTGGACATGATGCAGCACTTGGTTGTTTGGAGAGGAAATGAGATGCTGTGTTTGAAGCCTTGTGACCCCTCTGGGCAGCGGTGTGTAGAGTGACAGTGGCCCCAGGCAACACGGTGTGTGTGGGGCCTTTCTCCACACACCTCTATAATTTCTCAGGAAGGGGGTACACACACAAGGAAACTTGGGTGTGTAGGCATTCTAGAGTCAAAAAGTTGAAAGTCATGATAAGAATGACCCTTCAGGCATCATAGTGAAGCTGTCGACTGGCGCTGGGGGCTGTGTGTCCCCTCAGCTACTCCCATGGTGTTGATCTGGCTGGTCATTCAGCTCTGTAGGCCAAGAGCACTCAGCTCTGCAGAAGTGATGGGGGACCCTTCTGTGAGGGCTTCTAGAACATGAATGAGACACAAAATACCCCCTGCCTGGGGCATTTTGAAAGTAAGTGAGATAAAGCCAAAGAAGGCGAGATTGGTGACATCTTTTATTCCTGTGATTCTGTGAAGCAGGAAGAAGTGCAGAGAATTTCGCAGGCTCAGAACTGGACGAATCTGCACTGGGGATGCTGGTACATGTTCCTACATCTTTTGACACATCTGTCCAGGCAGACTAGGGAGTGAGCCAAGAAATTTCCTGCCTTTTGAAAAAAATGCCCCCCGCCCCCAGAAAAAAAGAAAGAAAAATGTGCAAAACCAACCAACCGAAAAACACAAGCAAGGCCCTTGAGCCAAGAGTGTAAATATCAAAGGGAAAGTGGGTCTTCCTTCCACCCCTCAGACCCCACTATCAGCCCCTTCAGCCATTGCTGTCATTAGTTCTTGAGGCACTCGGAGCCCCACAGGCTCTTGGGGGTGAGATTTGTAGGCAAAAAATGGCTTTCCTTTGCCCCGAGAAGGGGACCCTGTATAAGGGAAGAGAATGGTTAGAGCCTCATGCTTTGTTTTCTTATCAAAAAAATGACTCAGTTTTCCTGGTGGTCAGAACCAAAATGGAATAATAAGATTTCATCATTTCAAGAGCTTGTTTCATAAGTGGGAACACAGCATGTACACACAATATTGGGATACAGTTTTGGGGATTCTTAGAGATCCTCTATCAGCAGGGGGCCCATAACTCCAGGTTAAGAACACCCCAGGAGAAAATTTTGCAAAGTGCAGGAAATAAAACCAAACCACATTCCCACTTCCACCATCATAAACAGGCTGCTTTTCCTTTCAGTTTCCTCTAGCGTTTTTGCTTTCAAAGCCCTTCCCCATCAATGTTCTTCACAAACTCTTTTTAACAGCTGCGTAATACTCTACTGCTGAAGCATAGTTTGCTGTTGGGTATTTAGACTGTTCCCACTTCTTGACCATTAGAAATAACACTGTTGTAAAATCTCTGGGGATACAGTTTTGTCTCCTTTTTAACTTAATTTCCTTTGAGTATATTCCTAGAAGTGGGATGATTAGGTCAGAGGATTTAAAGAATTTTTCATATCCTTGATACATGGTGTTAAATTCTGATTTTCAGACACATTGTTTTAATTACAATTTCATTATTGGCAGAGCAAGGAAGTGGGCTCAGCTGGCCTGTAAGAAGCCAGGGTACCGATGTGGGGAGGGTGCAACCTTTAGTTGTTGAGAGTAATTGCTGGAAGGTACCCAACTGTGTCCTGCACTCGTGTTCCCAGTGGGAAAATGGAAAGTGTCCCTCACTGCCCTGCTGCCCCTTGAGGAAGCTAATAGCTGCTCAGTAATGTGTTGACTGTAATGTATTTTCTGGAAGCTTGACTCTTTCTTCTCAACTGGAGAGGTCTCTTCTGGTAGTCATTAGCCAAGTTACTATTTAAACTTAAATTCATTAAAATGAAATAAAATCGAAAAACCCAGTTCCTCAGTTGCACTCAGTAGCCCCATGGACAGCATGGTACAGAACATTTCTATAATCTCAGAGACTTCTTTTGGACAGTGCTGGTCTACCAGCTCCAGTTCAGGGATATTCTCTCCTGAGCTTACTGCCCAGTGGTTCTTCTGCACTGGGTGACAGAAACTCTAACTGTTGCCATCGAGGATGAAGGCTATTACTCTCACCCTGTCCTCACATTGCTAGCTTGTGTAGATGAGTATCCCATGGCTGCCTCTGATGGATGGAAGCTAGTCACATGCCCACATCCTAACTGCAAGGGAAGCTGAGCAATACATTTAAAGAAAATTTGGCTTCTTTTCTGGTAAGAATCACATTTGGGAAACCTTCAAGTTGTAGAGAGATGGGAGGATATGAATGGCAGATAGATGTTCACTGCATTGCCTGTTTTCTCTGTTAGGATCAGGGCCACCTCTGTATGCTCCCATTTGCCTGTCAACCACAGAAGGTAGACTCTTTCTCCCCCAAAAGCCATTGAATATCTTGGAAATTTTGTTAAGAGTTACAGCCATCCTCACCTGAACTTGTTGGATGCAACAGAATACTGAGCTTAACATGGGCTATAAAGAACAGAGAAAGTACAGAGAAAGAACAGAGAAAAGGTCATAAAGCACAGAGAAAAGTTCTGTTGTTAGCACATTTAGGGACTGGAAAATGCCTGGAAGCCCATCATCATTCTTCTTACTCAGAGCCGTGCACAAGATGTGCAAAAGCATGCATGTGCAAGGCAATTCCCTATCTTAACCTAAAGTACACATAAGATGGGCAAGGGAAAATGGGACAGGCAAAGATGCCTGGGGTGGTTCTTAGTGTGACAGCTGATGCTTCCTGGGCCAGGTGTCACGGTTTCCTCACCATTTGCTAAGGGACACATTACATGAGTGTGCCCTGGCTGACCTTCACGTGACACAATTGCCTTCAAGATTTGAATGGAATGGAAAGCTAATGCAGAATCCAGTCATTGTGTTCTGACTTCCCAGGCAAACTCCAGAGCTTCAAAGAGTCAGACAAATTGAATAATGAGTTTCCTTTGCTTTGACTATATTGCTTGAATTTCTTGAGGCTACAACACAGAAAACGTTTGTTTAAATTTCTGAAGATACATCAGTATGTCCTATGTTTTACAGGAAAAAATGTAGTGCAGTAAAATGTCAGTCAATTTGTTTTTTTTGTGGTTTCCTTTAATAGTGGATTGGTTTTCCTTTTTTTGCTTTTCTTTCTTTAGGGATTTTGGGAAATAGAAATCCTATAAATCTTCTTTACTGGGCCCACAATTTACTGCCTCTTGGCAACTATGAAAATGGTCTGATGGCTTTCAGTCCATTATGATGACTTTTTGAAAGTCCTTGGAAAATTTGTCTGTGATGTACCACCAAGCCGTTCAGTCATTCCTTTCTCAAATTCCTACATACCAGATGCTGCCCTAGAAAACATAGTTTACATTTAAGTCCATGACCCATCGAGTTAAGTTTTGTATATGGTGTGGAGTATGGATGAAAGTTTAAATTTTTTACATAGGAGGTCTAATTATTTCAGCATTATTTGTTGAAAAAGACTATTCTTTCTCCACTGAATTGCATTTACATCTTTGCAAAAAAAATCAGCTGTCCATAAATGTGTGGGTTTGTTTTGGGGTTCTTTACTGTGTTCATTGATCTATTTTTCTATCTTGATATCAGTTCTACACAGTCTTGATTATTACAACATAATAAAAAACTTGAGGTCAGGTAGTGTTGGACCTCCAACTTTTGTCCTTTTTCATAGTTGCTTTGGCCATTCCAGGTACTTTGCATTACCATATAAATTTTAGAATTAGTATCAGTTTCTACCCAAACAAAGCTGTTGGGAATTTGGTTGGGATTTCTTTGAATCTACAGAACAATTGGGAGAGAATTGACATCTTAGTAATATTGAGCCTTCTGATCCATGAACAAGGTATATCTCTCCATTTATTTAGGTATTATTTAATTTCTTTCATTAGCATTTCATAGTTGTAAGTGTACAGGTCTTACACATTTTTGTCAAATTTATCCCTAAGTATTCTATATTTTTGGATGCTATTATAAATGGTATTGTCTTAATTCCAACTTCTGATTGTTCATTGCTAGTCTATAAAAATAGAATTAACAGTTGTATATTGACCTCAAATCTTGCAAGCTCACTAAATTCACATATTAGTTCTAGCAGCTTTTTTATAGATTCTATCAAATTTTATACATGGATGATAATAAATCAATAAAACAATTTTGCTCCTTCCTTTTCAATCTAAATGTCTTTTATCTCTTTTGCTTGCATGCTTACACTGGCCAGAACCTCCAGCACAGTGTTTACTAGACATCATGAGAGCAGGCATCCTTGTCTTGTTCTTGAATCTTGGGGGAAATGCATTCAGTTATCACCACTAATTATTATGTTAGCTATAGCTTTTCTGTAGATGTTCTTTATCAGGTTGAGGAAGTCCTTTTTGGTTCTAATTTTCTGAGTTTTTAAAAAATTAGAAATACACGTGAAATTTTGTCGAGTGTTTTTCCTGTATCTATTGAAATAATTATTTAGTTTTTTTATTTTTAATTTTTTACATTTTAAAGCTTATTGCTATGTTCAGTTGCATTGATTTTTAAAATGTTAAATCAACCTTACATTCCTGGTAAACCCAAATTGACATAATGTATTTTCTCTTTTATACATGATTGACTTTGATTTGCTAAAATTCTGTTTAGAATTTTTGCATTTATATTCATGTAGAATATTGGTCTTTAGTTTTATTTTCTTGTAATATCCTTGTCTGGTTTTGGTATTAGGGTAACTGGCCTCATCGAATAGGTTAGGATATATTCCCTTCTGTTTAATTTTCTGGAGTTTCCTTTGTAGGAACAGTTTTAACCACAAATTCAGTTTCTTCATGTGGGAGTGCCTTGGCCAAGCTTCATGACAACGTGATTGCTTTCAAGATTTAAATTAAACAGTAAGCTAATGTGGAAGCCAGTCATCACATTCTGTCATTCCGGGCAGACTCCAGAGATTCTAAGTCTCTGAATCTACTCAGATAGAATAGTGAGTTTTATTTGTTTTGACTATATTGCTTTTATTTATTTTATTTCTATCAGGTTATCTCTTTCTTCTTGAGTGAGCTTTGGCAGCTTGTGAATGTTAAGGAATTTGTCCACTTCAGTTAAGTTATCATATTTATTTGCATAAAGTCATTCATAGTTTTTCCTTATAATTCTTTTAATATATGTGGAATCTGGGATGATGTCACTTCTCTCATTCCTGATACTGACAATTTGTGTCTTCTCTTTTAGTTGGATAATTAAGAAAAATGCCTTATTTTGTTATTTTAGTGGTTGCTTTGGGTTTGTGGTTTACTTATCAGGGTCTACTTTCAAGTGATGTTATACCACTGCATGTATAACATAAGAATGCCACAGTAGTATACTTTCATTTCTCCCCTCTCACCCTTTATAGATTTGCCACCATACTTTCTAATACATGCTATAAATCTCAAAATCTATAGTTTTTATTTTTGTAGAAGCAAATATCTTTTAAAAAGATTTAAACAACAAGAAGCAACCATATATTTTCACTCATGTAGATACCATTTCTGGTGCTTTGTCCCTTTGTTAGATCCCTGTTTCCCTGTCTGCCAGAAGGATGCCCCTTAACATTTCTTGATATATGAGTCTACTCATGAGGTATTCTTTCAGCCTTTGTAAATCTGAAATACACTGAATTTTGCTTTTTAAAATTAATGATATTTTTGATGGATATTGAGTTCTAGACTGACAGATTTTTTTCCCCTTCAATACTTTCATGATGTTACTTCACTGTGTTCTTATATGCATAGTTTTTACTCTTCTACTTACCTTTTCCCTCTGTACATATTGTTTTTTTTCCCTCTGACTTAAGATTTTTTTCTTGCCACTGATTTCAAGCAATTTAATTATGATGTGTCTTGGTGTGATTTTCTTCATGTTTCCTGTGCTTGAACTTCACTGAGTCTCTAGCATCTGTGGAGTTTCATCAACTTTGAAAAAAAAAGTCCACCATTTCTTCAAATATTTTTTTCTGTTCTCCCAGTCCTGTCTTCTTCAGGGCCTCCAATTAAATGTATACTGCGTCTTTTGAAGTTGTCCCACAACCTACTGATTCTTTCTGATTTCATTCCTTTTTTATTTTATTTTTTGCAGTTTGAATTTGGATAATTTCTATTGCTATGTCTTCAAAGTCACTAATCTTTTCCTCTGCAATGTCTAATCTACTGTTAATTTCATCTAGTTTATTTTTTCTCTCAGACATTATAATTTTCATGTCAAAAAGTTTGAATTAGGTGATTTAAAAATATATTTTCCAGGCTTCCCTGGTGGCGCAGTGGTTGAGAATCTGCTTGCCAATGCAGGGGACACGGGTTCGAGTCCTGGTCTGGGAAGATCCCACATGTCGCGGAGCAGCTGGGCCCGTGAGCCACAATTACTGAGCCTGCGCGTCTGGAGCCTGTGCTCTGCAATGGGAGAGGCCGCAATAGTGAGAGGCCCGTGCACCGCGATGAAGAGTGGCCCCCGCTCGCCACAACTGGAGAAAGCCCTCGCACAGAAATGAAGACCCAACACAGCCATAAATAAATAAATAAATTAAAAAAATATATATATATTTTCCAAGTCTTTACTTAACTTTGAAAACATAAGGAAAACATTTGCAATAACTATTTTAATGGTCTTTTCTGCTAATTCTTCTATGTTAATTCTGGGTTGGTTTTGTTTGATTGGCTTTTCTCCTCATTCTGGAGTGGGAGTGAGAGTACACAAGGTGGATGTGGGGTTTGAAGCTCTGCCTGGGAAGAAATGGCTAGCTGATTTTGAATGGGCACAAAACTTCAACCCCAGGAGCAAAATGAAATGGCTTGGCTGCATTCCAGTCCAGGCTCCATATGGCCATCTCCTATCTTGCCCTTCCTGACTCATGGGGTAAAGATGCTCATCCAGGCAGGCAGAGGACCCAGCATTGTCTTGAGAAGGGCAGCCACACAACCTCACCTGGGATATGTAAAGCTATGATCACTGTAATGCAGATGTCAACTTTTTCTCTTCTAAGATGTGCCCACTCACTCCACCCAGCTCAAATTCAGTCACCATAAATGGACAGGGAGCTAATTTTCTCTGGCCTCATCCCAAGGTCAAGGCACTATGTTCCCAAAGTCTAACTTGGCTCAAATATCTTTACCTACTAGGGTTATTTTTCTGCTGCTGTGGTGAAATTGCTATTTTCAGTAGCTGAGAGAAATTCAGAATTTATTTCTCTCAGTGGAAAATCCACTGTGAGGTAGGTGGTGACTGGAAGCTGTTTTTTTTTCACTGAATGGGTGGATTCCTGAACAAATGATCATAATTAATAATATTTTAAAATGATTAACTGTTCCTACAGGGCACAATCAGTGGAGCAGATATCTATCTGATAGATAGATATCTCTTGTCCATTTAAAAATTCTATACATTTATAACTTTGAGGTGTAATAAAAATGGACAAGGAAACTAGCCAGCAGCAAACGAATACAGTTCTAAGAGGGAGATTTATACTGCTTCTGGAAGTAAATCATAGCTGATATTCTGGGCTTAGTTTACTCTGAGCATGTGATCTCACTCAATCAGATCATGCTAAATATAGACTTGGAGAGGAGTCGTGGCAGAACATCGATAGAGCCACAAGCTGCCACCTAGGTTTTTCATGTCTTTTTCAGAAAGCGGTGAATTCATCCCAGCATGCAGCTTCTTTTAAGATAAAACAGGAGGATCATACCTTGCTGGTTCCTGGAGGGAAGCTCAAACTGCTGTGAAAATATATTCAGAGTTGTATTTGGATTTATAGAATTTTAGGACGAAATTCTACTATCTTTTTACAAAATGTTCCCCCAACCCCACCATACCCTATAACATGCCATCCCTTATAGAATTATCAGCTGTGATTATTCTGATGATGAGAAGCATTAATGATGACTCATTTTACTGATATTTCTCTACATGCCCAGAGGATTTGATGCAATCTTTCTGGAAAGAAAGACCTTCCTTAGACCTGTAATTTTTATCGAAATATCAGAGAGGTTCAGGATTAGGTAATCTGGTTCAAACTTCCCTGTCAGTCTCACTGCCACCTCTGGGAAGAACACAACGTAAATTCTCCAGGATGGTTGAAAATTCATCCTAATAATCATGCCCTTCAGCAAACAAGTCCCCACAACCCCTCTCACAATCACTTCATTCCTAAACCAGTTCTGCTCTGGGGAAATGCTTTTGTGCATCTCACAGAGCCCCTTGTGATGACATTTGTGTATTTTTCTTTATTCTGTTGTTGTTTTATTTTTAACTTGAGGTATAATTGACATAGCTTTATATTAGTTTCAGGTGTACAGTGTAATGATTCGATATTGTATTTATTCTGTTTTTAATGCATCACTTTAGAATCACAGAACTCTAGCCCTGTAAGGGAGCTCAGTGTTCAGCCCTGTAATTTAATGGGGGTAGAAGCATGAGTGCAGCAAGGCTGAATTCCCACAGCTCGTTGGGAACAGAGCAGCTTGGTTTCCTGTGCCTGAAGAGCAATTCTTTTTTACCATACGGGCTTTGTTTGAAGATATGTTTAAATCCCTCCTCAACCTCCATTTTTCAAGTTGAGATGATTCTTTAGCCTTTCCTCAGTTTTCCAAACTTGAGGTATTTTCTTCATATTTTCTCCTATATCTCTGTATACAGATTAAATTGTGCTATACTGTACTGGTCTCAGAACAAGTAACAGACTCTACTATTACTATCTAGGATAGTATCCTTAATAATCCATTAATCAAATAAAAATATCACTTGAGTTCCTAAATCACACTGTGTCAGACAGTGATATATGCACTGAAGGTATGAAATGAAAAACACAGTTCATCCTTCAAGGACCTTGGAGCTGTGGAGAGGATATTGATATGCTTAGTGGTTGACCAGAGCTAGGTATGAGGTATGGGATATGTGTGTGTGGGAGGAGAGGGGTTGGGGTTTTAGGAGATATTTTTACAAAAAGTAAAGTGTTTTAGCTGGGTCTTGAAGAAGGCATTATCTAGCAGTTAATGGAGCAAACCATTTTCACCCTTCCAGTATTCAGCACTGTTTAAGCACTGAAATAATGCTACTACTATTGTGTGTGTGTGCATGTACACTCATGTCCAGGTACATTGCTTGTGTATGTATTTTTTTTTTTTTTTTGCTTTTTAAAAAAATTATTTATTTATTTATTTATTTATTTTTGGCTGTGTTGGGTCTTCGTTTCTGTACGAGGGTTTTCTCCAGTTGCGGCAAGCAGGGGCCACTCTTCATCGCGGTGCACGGGCCTCTCACTATCGTGGCCTCCTTTGTTGCGGAGCACAGGCTCCAGACGCGCAGGCTCAGTAGTTGTGGCTCACGGGCCTAGTTGCTCCGCGGCAGGTGAGATCTTCCCAGACCAGGGCTCGAACCTGTGTCCCCTGCATCAGCAGGCAGATTCTCAACCATTGCACCACCAGGGAAACCCCACTTGTGTATGTTTTGAATATCATTATTTACAGTAACAAGACCACATCAGTTCTGTAAATATCACTTTGGTTGCAATGTGGAGAATGAATTGAAGGGAGAAGAAGAGGAAAATCTATTTAGGAGACTACAGTAATGGTCCAGGGGAGAGGTAATGAAGATTTGGAGCAGTGAACCCTTGAAATTTGAGTGTTGAGGAAAAGGCCAGCAATGACTTCCAAGGTTGTGCTTTGGGTGACTGTGTTGGATTGCTTAAGAATAGATTTGTAGTTATTCTGTTAACTATATTAGACAATTTAGGCAGAGTAGAAGGTTTGACATGGGTGATGAGGAATCCAATTTTAGCCATGTTGAACTTGAATAATTCAGTTTGCATTGTCCAGAAAGACACATGGTTCTGGAGAGCAAGGGAGAAGCCTGGGTTAGAAATATAAGACAAGTAGTATATAAACCAGGGAGTGGATGACTATGTCCCAGGAAGCATTAGGAAGTATGAACAGAAGGTCACTTCTCCAAGGTCAGACAAGAAGAGGAACTCATGAAAAAGACTGAAGAGAAATGCCTGGATAGGAAAGAGGAGAACTAAAAGCAAGTGGTCAATAGGGTCTCACGTCCTCAAAGGTTCAAGAAAGAGAAAGACTAAAATCTATTTATAAAATTCTGAAATGAAAATGTAGTTGGTTATCTTGGAGCAGTTTCTTGATGGAGTGGAAAGCCCTGAATCCTGAATGCACCATATTAAGGATTGAGTTTCTTCTTTTATTTTATTAATAGAGCATATTACTTTGACAGATTTTCATATGTTGAACCACCCTTGCATTATAGAGGTTAATCCCACTTGATCATAGGATATAATCCTTTTAATAGGATCCTGAATTCAGTATGCTAATATTTTGTTGAGTATTTTTTCTTTTTTATTTTTCTTTCTTTTTTGGCTGAGTCAGGTCTTTGTTGCTGCATGCCAGATCTTCATTGAGGCATTCACGATCTTTCGTTGCAGCGTGCAGGCTTCTTTCTCTTTGCAGCATGTGGGCTCCTGGGATCGTGGGCTCTGTAGTTGTGGCATGCGGGCTCTCTCACTGAGGCATGCGAGCTCAGTAGTTGTGGCGCTTGGGCTTAGTTGCCCAGTGGCATGTGGGATCTTAGTTCCCCAACCAGTGGTAGAACCCGCATCCCCTGAATTGAAAGTTGGATTCTTTACCACTGGACCATCAGGGAATTCCCTGCATATATTTTTATAAGAAGTATTAGTCTATAGATTTCTTTTCTTGAGATTCTTTGCTTTTGGTATCATGATAATGCTGACCTCATAGAATGAGTTAAGAAGTGTTCCCTCTTTTTCTATCATTTTGAAAACATTAGCTGTTAATATTAATTCTTCTTTAAAAATTTGATAGAATTCACCAGTGGAACCATCTTGCCCTGGGGTTTTCTTTATTGGAAGTTTTTGGATTGCTACTTAATCTTTTTACTTGTTATGGGTCTATTCAGATTTTCTGTCTCTTTCTGAGTCAGTTTTGGTAGTTTGTAAGTTTCTAGAAATGTGTGCATTTCATCTAGGTTACCTGATTTGTTAGCATAAACTTGTTCATAGTATTCTTTTATAATACTTATTATTTCTGTAAGGTTAGTAGTGACATTTGGTCCTTAATTACTGATTTTGTTAATTTGAATGTGCTCTCTTTTTTCTTAGTCATTCTATGCTAAAGTTTTGTCAATTTTGCTGATCTTTTCAAAGAACCAAATTTTAGTTTCATTTATTTTCTTTATTGTTTATTTAATTTATCCTTGCTATAATATTTATTTCCTTTCTTTCTTTCTTGTTTTTTCTTTATTTTTTTTTGTTGTTGTTGCTTTGGGTTTAGTTTGCTCTTCATTTTCTAGTGTCTTAAAGTGGAAAGTCAGGTTACTGATTTGAGATTTTCTTTTTTTTTTTTTAACATCTTTATTGGAGTATAATTGCTTTACAATGGTGTGTTAGTTTCTGCTTTATAACAAAGTGAATCAGTTATACATATACATATGTTCCCATATCTCTTCCCTCTTGCATCTCCCTCCCTCCCACCCTCCCTATCCCACCCCTCTAGGTGATCACAAAGCACTGAGCTGATCTCCCTGTGCTATGCGGCTGCTTCCCACTAGCTATCCATTTTACGTTTGGTAGTGTATATATGTCCATGCCACTCTCTCTCTTTGTCCCAGCTTACCCTTCCCCCTCCCCATATCCTCAAGTCCATTCTCTAGTAGGTCTGTGTCTTTATTCCCGTCTTACCACTAGGTTCTTCATGACCTTTTTTTTCCCCCTTAGATTCCATATATATGTTTTAGCGTACTGTATTTGTTTTTCTCTTTCTGACTTACTTCACTCTGTATGACAGACTCTAACACCATCGACCTCACTACAAATAACTCAATTTCGTTTCTTCTTATGGCTGAGTAATATTCCATTGTATATATGTGCCACATCTTCTTTATCCATTCATCCGATGATGGACACTTAGGTTGCTTCCATGTCCTGGCTATTGTAAATAGAGCTGCAATGAACATTTTGGTACATGACTCTTTTTGAATTATGGTTTTCTCAGGGTATATGCCCAGTAGTGGGATTGCTGGGTCGTATGGTAGTTCTATTTGTAGTTTTTTAAGGAACCTCCATACTGTTCTCCATAGTGGCTGTATCAATTTACATTCCCACCAACAGTGCAAGAGTGTTCCCTTTTCTCCACACCCTCTCCAGCATATACAGATTGCCAACAAACACATGAAAGAATGCTCAACATCATTAATCATTAGAGAAATGCAAATCAAAACTACAATGAGATATCATCTCACACTGGTCAGAATGACCATCATCAAAAAATCTAGAAAAAATAAATGCTGAAGATTTTCTTTTTTTAATGTAGGCATTTACAGTTACAAATTTACAGCTTTTGATACCCCACATGTTTTGGTATGTTGTTTTTTGTTTTAATTCACCTTATAATATTTTCTAATTTCCATTGTGATGTTTTTCTTGACTCATCAGCTTTTTAGGAGTGTCTAATTTTCACTATTTGTAAATTTTCCAAATTTTCTTCTATAATTTTTAATTTTATTTTATTGCTGTTGAAGAATATAGTTTGTATGTTTCAATATTTAAAAAGTAACTGAGACTATTTTGTGAACTAACATGTGAACTTTCCTGGAGAGTAGTCATTTGAAAGAATGTATATTCATCTGTTGTTGGGTAGAGTGTTCTATAGATGTCTTTTATGTCTAGTTGGATTATAGTGTTGTTTAAGTTCTTTATTTCCTCTTTGATCTTTTGTCTAGTTGTTACAGTCATTATTGGAAGTGGGTATGGAAGTCTTCAACTATTATTGCTGAATTGTCTTCTCTCCCTTCAATTCTGTCAGTTTTTGCTTCATGTTGGAGCTTTTTTGTTTTGGGAACTCTGTTGTTATGTGCATATATGTTTATAATTGCTATCTTCTTGATTAGTATTGACCCTTTTATCATTAGAAAATGTCTTTTTTTTTTGTCTCTTGTAACAACTTTTTTAAAAATTGAAGTCTGTTTTGTCTGATATGAGTATAGCCACTCCAACTCTCCTTTGATTATGTTTGCATGGAATATCTTTTTCCATCATTTTACTTACAATGTATTTGTGTCTTTAAATCTAAAGACAGCCTCTTGCAGAGGAGTGAAGGTAGCAAGATGGTAGAATAGGAGGTCTTCAATCATCCTCCCTCAGCAATAATAATTTAGTAACCATCTACAGACAAAAGTGCCCTTGTGGGAGTTTTGAGATCCATGTAGGAGGTTTCGAAACCCTGGTGGAGTCCAAGCCTGAGGAGAGCCATTTTTAGAAGGCAGGCCTGAACCCTGGTAGCTGACTGCTGACCTTGGTCCCAGCTACAGACTTGGAAACACCACCACCCATTAGAATTGGCTATAGCCACATTTGGCCTTGGTCCTGCTACCAAGACCATAATATGTTAAAGATTCAGGAGGAGTCATGCCCACTTGTGCCTTGATAAATGGCTTGCAGATCTCTGTCTGGATGTGGACTATGAAGTGACTCATGACCCAGCTCCAACCCCTCTTGACAGTGGTCTAAGAGTTCCTGGAGTCCCTCCCAGCTGCAGTTCATGAGTAATCCTGCTGGTACAGGGAGCCAGCAGGAGACACTTCTGTTTGTACACTGGGAGATCTTGAAACGGACCCATACTCAGCTCCAATCCCTCTCATCCACAGCCCACAAGCAGACTTGTTGGCCCAGGAACCTGTCAGGAAACCCAAGGACCCACTGGCTCCCACCAGTGTGCCTAGAGGCAGGCAAGCCAACCTTCATCTGACAGCAGAACCTCAAATGAAACTATGATTCAGCTCCAAACCCTACCAGCCATATCCATGAGCAATTCTCTTCACCAAGACACCCATCATGAGACAAGCCCACCCATGCCCCCAGAGCATCACTCTACTGAACAAAGTCCTGGAAGCAATCCCATCTACCTAGGGACC
The DNA here is from genome assembly GCF_965194825.1 of Balaenoptera physalus. Lineage (NCBI taxonomy): Eukaryota > Metazoa > Chordata > Mammalia > Artiodactyla > Balaenopteridae > Balaenoptera > Balaenoptera physalus. The sequence goes on along the minus strand of NC_138886.1, from coordinate 105,030,195 downwards.
AGACAAGATGAATGCCCACATAAGTTCCTGGTAACAAACCCACTAACTGCAGACCCAGCAACAGCCTCATGACCTGGCTCCAACTCAGCATGAGTGTGATTCTGGAGGTAATCCTACCAGCCTGGAAACCAACAGGAGAAGGTCTTTACCTGCCAAAACCAGTCAGTAAAGATTGGAAGCAGTATTTTCTCCTTCAAATGCATAGACATCAATGCAAGGCTACATGTATCGTGAAGAATCATGCAAATATGACACAACCAAAGGAAAACTAAAGCTTCAGTAACTGACTGCAAAGAAATGAAGATCTATTAATTGATTGACAAAGAATTCAAAATAACAATCTTAAGGAAACTCAGTGAAATGCAAGAGAACACAGACAACTAAATGAAATCAGGAAAACAATGTATGAACAAAATGAGAAGCTTAATAAAGAAATAGAAACCATGGGGAAAAAAACCAAACAGAAATCCTGGAGCTGAAAAGTACAATGACAGGATTTTTAAAAATTAACAGAGAGTTTCAACATCAGACTCAATCACACAGAAGAAAGAATCAGTGAACCTGAAGCCAGGCTGTTTGAAATTAGCCAGTTTGAGCAATAAAAAGAAAAAAAAAATTGAAAGAGTGAAGAAAATCTACATGAATTATGGGACATCATCAAGTGAATGATATTTGCATCATGGATGTCCCAGAGGAAGAGAGAAAGAAAATGGGTAGACAGCTTATTTAAAAAAAATAGCTGAACACAACAATGTAAAGCAATTATACTCCAATAAAGATGTTAAAAAAATAGCT